>NC_041218.1:30207928-30208858 GCF_002837175.3 Physeter macrocephalus
TGGGATTAACATATACACACTACTACATACAAATAGATAACCAACCAGGACCTACTACATAGCACAGGGAACTCTACTCAATATTTTGTAATAACCTATAAGGGAAAAGAATCTGAAAAAGAATATATATAAAACTGAATCACTTTGCAGAAACTAAAACAAGATTGTAAATCAACTATACCTCAATTAAAAAAAAACGTAGTGGCTTAAAACAACAAATATTTATTTATTATTTTTTTAATTAATCAATTTATTTATGGCTGCGTTGGGTCTTTATTGCTGTGCTACTCTTCGATGCGGTGCTCAGGCTTCTCATTGCGGTGGCTTCTCGGCACAGAGCGCTGGCTCTAGGCATGCGGGCTTCAGTAGTTGTGGCTCACAGGCTCTAGAGCGCAGGCTCAGTAGTTGTGGCCCACGGGCTTAGCTGCTCCGCGGTGTGTGGGATCTTCCCGGACCAGGGCTCGAATTCGTGTCCCCTGCATCGGCAGGCGGATTCTTAACCACTGCACCACCAGGGAAGCCCAACAACAAATATTTATTATCTCACAATTTCTGAGAGCTGCTCAACTGGGTGGGTCTAGCTCAGGGTCTCTCATGAAGACATTGGATGACAAAGCAGTTATCTGGAGGTTCGACTGGGAGCAAAGTATCTAATTCCAAGTAGGTTTACTTAAATGACTGGCAAGTTGAGACCAGCTGTCCACTGTCCTCTCTATGTCGGTCACCTCACAGCACAGCAGCCAGCTTGCTTCAGGGCAAGTGAGGTGAGAGAGAGTGAGAATGCACTAGAAAACTCAGCCAAGATGAAACTCTCATCCTTCACGGAGACTTTCTTCTACTTTCTTTGCTGCCCCTCCTTCTCTGTTTGCCTTCAAGTGTTGGACAGTCCCCAGCTACTCAGAGCTTTTTTTTTTTTTTTTTTTTTGCGGT
>NC_041218.1:30209071-30212419 GCF_002837175.3 Physeter macrocephalus
CATCGGCAGGCGGACTCTCAACCACTGCGCCACCAGGGAAGCCCCAGATCTGTTCTTTATGGGCACACTCACCTTCCCAACATCCTCTAGTAGCACGCTCCAAACCCCATCCCTATTCTCAAAATTCTTATATTTCTATCTTCAGCCCTGACCTCTCCTGGTAGTTCTGGTTTTAGATATCCAGCTTCTCCTTCACATTTCCACAATGATCACAAGAGTTTAAAATGTACCATGGCTAACAGAACTCTTGCTTTCAGAGTTCTCTCCCAGCCTCCCCGTTTTCAGTACATCCACCCAGTTGTTTAAGCTTTTCCCCATCTCATGTCTAATCCCTCAGCAAGCCCTGTCAGCACTTTCTTCAGGGTCTTTCCTGGACCTACCACTTTCTCCATCTCCACTGTTCCCACTCTAGTCTGAGATAGCTCTCTTCTCATCTGGACCACTGCAATTGCCTCCTAAGAGGTTTCCCTGCTTCTTCTCTGTTCCTTGTAAGTATTCTCCGGAGTCCAGCCATGGTGGTATTTTGAAAATAAAATCAGTTCTTGTCACGCCTGCATTTCAAACTCTTATATTGACTTTCTATTCCACTTAGAATGATAAACCCAAACTGCTTGCTCTGACTTAGAATTTTCTACATTTTCTTGTCTCTGCCTATTAGCCAGCCGCAAGGGTCTTCAGCATACACAGTACATACACCATACACCATACACATACACAGGTAAGTCAGCATACACTGTGGGCATCTGTATCTGTGTTTGTGTGTATATGTGTGTTTGTGTGCATGCTCTGTGGGTGTGTATAATGTATGTGTTTCTCGATATGTTAGCGCGTGTCTGGGAATGTGTCTTAGTGTGTGTCTGAGTATATGTACATGTATGTCTGTGTGCGCCTTCATGTGTGTATGTGGTGTGTCTGGTGTATACAGGGCCATCTTGATTGATAGACAGATTAGGCAGAATAGACGGCTCCCTTGAGAAAACTCAGGGATCACAGATATCTTCTCTCTCAATATTAATATTTCTCTAGAGATGCATTAAGTTTAAGTGGTTTCTTTTCCATTGCAAATAGCCTGAGAGTTGCATCCATCATCTGTATCTTCTTGTGAGTTATGATTAATTAGACTGTATTCCACCCAGCACTTGCTGGCAACAGCCAGAGGTAAGACCGAGTGCAGGGGTCTCAGAAAAGGAGACCCAGGGACCCTTGGGTGGTGGGTGGGTGGTTTGCTGACTCAGGTGACATCTCCTGAATTATCTCCCTGGATCACAGGAATTCCTTCTCATCTGTAGAACTGGGCAACTCTGGGGAATGAAAGAGAGCACAGAGAAGGAATATAGAAAAAAAAAAAAAACAAACAATGAAAAAGTCAGTTGTTCCCAAATTTTGCTGAGTGCTATCCGTGCCTGGTGTGGTTTTGTGCTTCTGAGATTTCTGGGTGCTCTTTAGAAAGTCATTCCTCCTTTTAATCAGAACAATGGAAGGGCAAGCCTGTTCCCACGAGACACAGCAAATTCCTTGGGGTCCACAAGAAGAGGACAGCAAGGGAGCATTTTCCGTCACTATTCCGTGTCTGTCACACATGGGAACCCAGGGAAACTTTCAGAGAGGTGCCCGTTGGTGCCCCAGAGGAAGCCGTCCTGCTCCCATCCAGGGCCTTGTCCTTCTCCTGCACTCTGACTCCATGCTTCCCTTTCTTCACTCTTTACATTTCTCCTCTCTTTCCTGCAACTTCAACGTTTATTTTTCTATCTACTAGATATTTCTTACCAAGACTGGAACATGTATTATATCCATTTAAGTTGAGAAAATTTAAAAAACACCTCCTTTTACCCCATATTCCTCTTAGAAATCTCTTCATCTCTGAGCTGTGCTTTGGAGCCAAGCAGTTCCAGAATGTTTTCTCCAGTTCCAGTCTCTAATGCAGTCTACGTTTTGCTCTCACCACGTCACATCATGTACTTTTGTTCAGTTCAGTGATGCCCACTGTGGTGCCAGATCACCCAAACTCTTTCTCCTCTTACCTTCCTAGACATTCCAGCAGCATTCAGTGAGCTGAGCCTTCTTTTCTTCTTGAAATCCTACACTCAGCCGGCTTCCTCCTGTCTCTCAGGCTGCTCTTTCTAAGACTACTTTGTAGCTCCTCCTGGATCATTCCAGGGATCCGTCTCTTATTCTACACTTTGTTCCATCCCCTTGAATTTAAATACCTCCTCTGTGATGCTGATTCCCCAGTGAATAACTCTGCAGTGAATCCTCTTCTGTGCTGTGTACTCCGATATCTGACTGCTTACTTAAAGACCAAAGAGAGAGATCCCTGGAGTTGTTCAGGCTTCAGAGTCAGAGTCAGAAAGCTGGGGTTCAATCCCAATCTCCCAACTTATTTGCTCTGTGACTCTGCGTAAGTCTGCGACAATTCTGTGCCTCTGCTTTTTTGTCTATATATACTTTATAGGGCTTTTCTGATGATACATAAATAAATACATTTAAAGCACTTAAAAACTGTGCCTGGCATATGGTAAACATTTAATAGTATTTACCAATTCTCCTTCTGACTGCTATTATTTCTCCTGTTCCTTACATGATTCATAACATGTTCAAAGCAAAACTCCTGATTGTCTCAGCAAATGACACTTTCTTCCACTCAGCTACTTAAATCAGAAATTGACTGCTTTCTTAGAATTTTCTCATGCTGACACCAGTTATTTCCAAGTCTCCTTGACTTTTGTTTTTTAGATTTTTTTTTTTTGATGTGGGCCATTTTTTTTAAAGTCTTTATTGAATTTGTTACAATATTGCTTCTGTTTTATGTTTTCGTTTTTTGGCCTGGAGGCATGTGGGATCTTAGCTCCCCAACCAGGGATCGAACCCGCACCCCTGCACTGGAAGGCGAAGTCTTAACCACTGGACGACCAGGGAAGTCCCAGGTCTCTTTGACATGAACTCCAAAATGTTCCTTAAGTCGCCCAGTTCTCTCAGACACCACTCTAAATCAGCCACACCTCGTCTCTCACTTGAGTTACTGAAATGGGTTCCTAATTGGTCTTCCTGCTTCTTTCCTGCCCTCTTCTCCAAATGATTCTTCAGCACACAGCAACTAGAGTGATCTTTAAAAAGCAAAAATTGGGGCTTCCCTGGTGGCGCAGTGGTTGAGAGTCCCCCTGCCGATGCAGGGGACACGGGTTCGTGCCCCGGTCCAGGAGGATCCCACATGCCGCGCAGCGGCTGGGCCCGTGAGCCACGGCCGCTGAGCCTGCACGTCCGGAGCCTGTGCTCTGCAACGGGAAGGGCCACAACAGTGGGAGGCCAGCGTACCGCAAAAAAAAAAAAAAAAAAAAAAGCACAAATTGG
>NC_041218.1:30215507-30242425 GCF_002837175.3 Physeter macrocephalus
CCTGCACCGGGAAGGGCCACAACAGGGGGAGGCCAGCGTACCGAAAAAAAAAAAAAAAAAAAAGCACAAATTGGATCCTGTCACTCTTGTGCTCAGAATTCTTCATGATTTCCCAATGGATGGAGGACAAAATCCCAAATCCTTAAGTGGAAGGGCCTATAAATTCAGACATGTCTTCTGCCATGTCCACTTGCCAACCTGTGTTCACTACCCCTGTCACTCACTGTGGCTCATCCACACAGCTCTTCTAACGGGTTTTCAAATGTTTCAAGAGCTTTACTCTCTTGTGCATTTCAAGCTTGCTTCTAGGGACTGCCTGGAATGTTCTTCTCCCCTTTTGTGGATAATTCCCACTTCTCTCTTTTGAGTCCCAGTAGATATGTCCTCAAAGAGAACTTTTCTGGACCTTGAATCTTCACAATTTGCAATTATGTATTATCTGTGTCTTTATTTGCTTAATGATAGGCTTTTCAACTAGATGCAAACACTGTGATGGTGGGAATCGTATTTGTCTTGTCCGTTGTTTTATTTCAAGTGTCTAGCAGAGCAGTGCTTAATCAGTATCTGTTGAATTAATGAAGTGAATGAATGAACTGCGGCTGATGCAAGTACTTCTTCATTTCAGGGACGAAAACACAATGCAGAGATAAGCAAGTCACAAGCTGTTCCTAGATCTGTTGCCTTTAAGTGATGAAATCCAGAATTGTGTGTTACATGCAGATTTGATACTATTTAATTTTACTGTTAACAAAAGGAGAGACTCTGTTGGAGCCGGGACCTGCACGGGCTTTGTAGCCGACCTGGGTTTAGTTCCATCTTAATCATTCACTGGTGCTGTGGCCCAGGCCTAGTTAGTTTCCTTGCTTGGAAAATGGTTTTCCTAACTCCAGCTCCAAAGCTGTTGCAGAGACTTGAAAGGAAGTGAATGGCTCATGTTGCCTGCTTCATGAATAAATATTAGCTGCCATTTTCACTGAAAGACCTTTATTTTGGCACTTAACTATGAAAGGGAAAGAAATAGGAACCAAGAATGATAAACTGTTGATTTCTTTAAAATACGCAGAAAAATTTCACTCCCAGATCATATAAAGGCCTGAAATAACAGGTAGTAGAAGGGAAAAATTAAAAACCATGAATTTTACTGAAATCAAATAGATAAGTTCTTGGGCTTCCCTGGTGGCACAGTGGTTGAGAGTCCGCCTGCCGATGCAGGGGACACGGCTTCGTGCCCCGGTCTGGGAAGATCCCACATGACACGTGGAGCGGCTGGGCCCGTGAGCCATGGCCGCTGAGCCTGCGCGTCCGGAGCCTGTGCTCCGCAACGGGAGAGGCGATAACAGGGAGAGGCCCGCGTACCGCAAAAAAAATAAAAAATAAAAAATAAAAATAAAAGATATGTTCTTTACATTCCCAAGGCAAATGTATGTGTGCTTCCTAGGCCTGGAATGTTCAGTGCGTATCTGGCTCTTCCTTCTGCAGGTCTCACATGCCTCTTCCTACAGGCCATTTCTTCAACACCATTTAAGTATCCCCCAACTCCTCCCCACCCCACCATTGCATTGCTGATATGAGCACTTTATACTTTTTTCCTGGTATGTCGCTATCAACTTAGGCTGCTTAATTATCTATATATGTCTGCCTATGTTGGGTGCAAGTCAATGAGTAGACTATAAATACTGAAAGGTAGCAGCACGACATGCCACCCCAAAATATGACTGTAAGAGTTTAGGACTTGCCACTCCAAGATACGCTACTTTGGTATATTGATTATTAGGCACTGTAGGCACTTGAAATACAGCAAAGGCAGGGAGAGATGTTCTCTGAACTGCCCTTATCTGCAGAAAGATAGAGCCTCCAAAAGCAACACAATTGTCATCATTTCTCCTCCCCGGGCGTTTCTTCAACCAGAGGGGACTGACTCTTGTCACAGAAGAGGAGACTAGAAGTCTGCCCCACATCCAGACACACTTTGTCAAAAATGATCATCACTTCCATCTATTCTTCTAAGGGCCCATTTATCTTTCCTAAAAATCGTCTACTGTCCCCTAAGAGGCCTACATCCCACTCCCTGCTTTTCCTATTCAGATGGTATTTAATCCCGAATTCTAGGCCACCCAGGGGGTTTACTCATTTTCTCTGAGTATCTCACATATATACATGAGGTATACCATTAAGAAACTTCTTTATTTTTCTTTGCTTGCTTTTCTCTTGTTAGTCTATGTTTTGTTACAAGGGGTCTCAGCCAAGAACTCAGAAGGGTAGAGAGAAATGATTTTTCCTCCCCTACAATACCAACAAGAACAGGATCTTGTCATTGTTTTCTCCCAGCCCCTAACACGCTGCTTGGAACATACAATGTGCTCACAAAGAAAATGAATGAATAGAATGGCTACCTCTATAGCCTGAGAGTCATTATGCCCCTTTGCAGAACTGTTTTTATCATAGCTGAAGTATAATACAAGAGTCATTCCTTAAAAAACCCACCTTTGTTAGAAAATCTCTTATAATTGATATAATTTGAAGCTATGGCCATTAAACTATGCATTAAGGGGGCTTCACACAACTTTCTTCAGTTGCATCTTCACTGCTTAATATTCAGGATGCATTAACATTCCCTTTGAGTGAGGGGACTTTTCTTCCTTCTCTGGGTGTGTCCACAGTTCTCCACCTAGTGTCATATACAGTGACTAACGTGGACTGGAGAATGTGGGCATGTGTGTACATCTGTGAACCTTATAAATTACAAAGCCCAGGGAAAGTGGCTTAGCCCCTTGAAAAGTAGGAAGAATGAGGCAGGAGCTCATAGATACATTTTGAAAACAAGAATTTGAAGTTCTTAGTGTCCCTTTTAATTGCATGGTAATACGATAGAAGGATAGTTTGCTTTTCACAACCTCAGTATCAGACATAATTACTTAAAGTTTAAAATAAATTTAGCTAAGAAATGAATTAAAAAATTTAAAAAACGTATCTGTTGCTTTACTCTAAAGTAACCTAAAAAGGGACAGATTCTCAATACATTTGCAAGTGAATAAGCAATGAGTTTCTCTTTTTCATGCGTATACTCAAAATCACTGCTATCTTATTTCTTCCCTGTTCTAGCTAACCTGCAGTTTCAGGCATTCTATGCATTGAAGCCTTAGAAAAAAGACAATGTTGCTTGGTAATCCTAAGAATGCTTCTTTGATTGTTCTTTTCAGGAAGATTCATTTAAAAAGCCTAGACATTACTACATTATAATTTCTACAATCAACAGAGAAAAAAACACCTGAAGAAACGATTACTGTCAAGAAAAAGTTTCCTTCCACATTTCATTAAAATACATCAGGTAGTAAAGTAAATGGAACTCCACATTCTGCCTGTGTGTGTGTGTGTGTGTGTGTGTGTGTGTGTGTGTGTGCGTGTGTGCTTACTCTCTCCCTTCCACATTTTCTCTCCTGAGTTTTAACTGAGACATAAAAGATTTCATAAGAAAACCACTACATAAATTGATTAAAAATAGAAATGTATATACAAGAAATTTCCTAAGAACTTATATTTTCACATTAATATTTTATATTACTTTACATGTTTCTATTATGAGAAATGCACTGGATGCTTAAGTTAACTTATTTGTTTGACTTTCCCTTATATTGTGAAAAACTGTCTGTTGAGGCTGTGCTCTAAAGTGTATTTTGGTCGTTGAATATATTTTTCTCTGTTATGAGAAGAAATAACATAATTTTTCTCTGTTAGGAGAAGGGAAGTCCGGCTAATTAAAAATGAACGATAGTCACTCTGAAGTTTATTTGTATTTAAATTTTGACTGTGGTCAGGGATTATTATAGAGACATATTTAATCAGAATCAGAGACACTCAGACACAATAAACTGAAGCATTTATAACCTCACTTTTTGACTTATGGCCTTAACATTATTCTCCTAAATTGAGTTTATTATAATCATTTTAGCATTCGTTCTAAATTTCGGTTGAGATACTTATTATAACTTGAGGCTATAGATGATGGGGGAAATGTCTTGAATTAATTTCAAATAATCCTACAAAATTGATCATCTATATCTAATAGTAAATAACTGCAGTGTAATTGAACTAAAGTCTCAGAATCTTTGCCAATGACCTGAATTCTAGGTAAGATAGCGAAAGAAACTGACATGACGTTGAATTCTTCTGGTCTTTCAAACTCTATATCTTCCAAACCATATACAGTTTCAGGTTCCTTCAGTCACTCATGGCCCCATTTCTTTCTTAGTCTCTCATTAGTGGGTCTGTGCACACTTGGATCAATAAATGCATTTTGTTTTAGATACTAGTGGAGCTGTCTGATACTATATATATGTCTCCTTTTCAAAATATAGCTTGATTTTTATATTTGACCTTACCTGCTATATATTCCTACTTTGGAAAAAACAGAAATGAGAATTTTTATCCTTCTGTAAGACAATTTGGAGAAATTTTACTATTTCATAGAAGCAAATTTTTATAATTTATCATCATGCTCAGTAGGATTTGAAAATGATAGGCCATGTGTAATATTAATATTTCTATACTTTTCTTTTTAATAATAATTGCACCTTAATTTTTCATGTAAAGAAAGTTTTGGACACAACATTAATACTCCCAATGAGTAATATATTTACCTTTTGAGAAATAGGAAAGGAAAGATTGAAGTGGAAGGTAAAAAGAAATTATTAATAGGCCAGTGTTATTTTGGAACATAAAACATGCAAACGATGAAACCCAAAGAAGTTTTATGACAAACAGTTATATCCCAAGTACCATTTTAAAAGGTACATTAAATTTTCTACAGTTCCATGTAAATCAAATGTCCGTGTTTACACCTTTCCTAAAGCTTTCTATTTTATTAGGAGAAAATAAAAGCTATCAACTGCCTACAGAAAAAGTTTGGAATTGTTTGTGAGAATGGAAAAAATCCAAAAATATTTTTAATCGTATCATATTAACTTGGAATACTGATTTATGCCATCACTTTGCCTATCTGAATATTTCTGTGCCTTATCTTGTATGTGGTATTCAATGCCAATAGGTATTTTGTTATCGTCCTCCAGAAGTTTTGCCTGCAGGAATTTGAGGAAGATACAAAAGACAATGAAGGGTGGGAATTGTGCTTTTGACCTTAATTCTAAAATGTTCTGTTATTATAAGCCTCTAGGCTTTGGAATATGGGCCAATTAGATGCTGCACATGTAACTACAGCCCTGATCAACAACCTTGAGAATTTTGGCAAGCCTTGTTCAAAAAGGGGAGTGAGCAAGAGATGATGTATGCTCTAACACATAATTCTCTCTGTTCCTGGAAAATTAACTCAATATGTTTGCTGCGTTGATACGGAGTTGTTAGAAAATCTTTGTCAACTAGGACAGCACTATATTTCCCAGCTAGGTTCCATTTTTTATTTTAATTCACCAATAGTCAATCAGGAATATTTACTAATAGCACACTTTTCAAGATAAGAAAAAAACAGATCAAAGAAAATGGAAAGAAAAATTGATCGTCTTTGATAACGACATTGTAGCCATTAGAGCAGGGATATAATTAGACTTCCTCCTACCTCCTATTTAAAAAAAATTCTCTTTTACTCTAGGAAAAGAAATAGCATCAATATTTCTACAAAATAGAACTCAGTGATTTAGTTGAAAATTTTATATTATTTGAATTAGAAAAACCCAGACCCATCAGTTTTCAGTGTTAGTCTTCTCAACCAGAATGTGGCCAATACAGAGCTTAGATGAATACATGTAATTAATGGATTGATGCATGTAAAGTGATTAGCACAGTGACTGGCATATATTTAGGACTAAATAAAAATTATCAGTCATTATTATTGTTATCTTTTCATGGCTGTTATAATCATTGCTATTTAGTGCCCATTTTGAATCTATAGAAGAAAGCACCTGTATATTGAAAAGAATGCATTAGAATTTTTCCTCTATGGTTTGTACATTGATTTCTTACGAGGTTGGCTGAGAATAAAAATAAAGCACATTAAGTCCAGATTAAGCCCTATGTAATATTGTGTGTGCCATTTCTACTTTTGAAATTTTTATATCCAGTGCCTCTGATAAGGAAATCTAACAGATTCATCTACCCAAGGTCAAGGTCCGTGCTTTGGCTCTTTTAGCTCTCCCATTTCTCAGTATCAGTTTCTTACTCTGCTACTTCAGGGTTTCATTCTCTGTTGTACAGGGAGCTTGGGAGATCTCTGAGCAATTTATCAATGTTTAAATATTAGAAACTGATAATAGGTTAAGATAAATACCTTTTGGTGTTGTAATGTGTAGCTCCAACAAAGGAATTAACTTGATCAAACCAAAAAAAATGTTGGATTGTCAATTAGAATCGAAACCCAAGGATGCTGCTCTATCACCTTGTAGCCCTTGTCAATGCCCCCAACCCTTGTCTTCTAGGGTTCCTCCAAATCTCTGTCTACATCTTTGGTCCCACCCTTTAATACCCTTCTTCAGCCAGCCCCATGTTTTGGAACTAACATAGACCACCTTGGCCCACCTTTTTGGTGAGTGCCACTAATTATAAACTTCCCTTTCTTTCTAGACTTACTGCTCTGTTGTGCCATTCTCGCACACATCTCAATGGGAATAGTCAGATGAACTAATTTGAGGTGTGGTGTTAGGATTCACAGCAGCACTGTGTGGTACTCTTTCTGTAAAACTGTTTTAATAGCTTTCTTCACATCTTTTGAAACTATGGTAGGAAGAGCAGAGTGGATACTTGGAAAAGGCTGTGTTTTTACAATGCTCAAATCATTAACGTGAACTTCTACCTCCTCTTCTGTTTGCTTTGTCTTGTCTTGCTTTCCATTCTTTAGAAATACTCAAGAGCTCTTTTTCTGCTCCCCCTCCCCCCATAGAAAGAGGACCATAGCCTACAGAACGAGGATTTTAATGACATGATGGGGAGATTTTAGAAAGTACTTCAAAGAACACCATCTGATGTAAACTCAGTTGAAGAGATATCTTCAGGAGTTTAAGTAGAAAAATGATGGTCAATATGACAGAAGGGAGAATAACTGTCGTGCAGGATTCTGAATAGCAAAGTGAAGCAGAGAGAACTTCAAGCTGTTTTCCCCCACATAAGTCCTTGAGGAGGATTTGGTCTGGATTCCTGATTGCTATTTCTCCAGCACCTATCACAATCTCTAGTCCATCCTATGCACTCAATAACTAGAGTTATAAATAGAATGAACAGAAGTTACTTAGTGGATTTCCACAGAAAAACCAGAAAGGAAAACGATTAGTGGAAGAGGGAGAATCATCTAGTAAAAGAATGATTAGTGCTTGAAGAGAAAGAAGGGAAAAGATAGGGTGGGCAGTAAAGAACACAGGATTAGAAGGTACAATATGGATCTAATATTATTTCCTCTAAAAGCCTTTTGCAATATATATATATATATATATATATATATATTGTCTTAAGCAAATGTGGTGTTCAAAAGTCACAATTCCTTATAAGTACAAAATCTTACTTTTTGGAGACTGTTTTACCACCCTAAACACAGCCAGCTCAGGTGGATAATTTAAACTCTTATTTTTTCAAAAAATTACAGTCGCCTACATGATTGTGTTGACAGTTCTGATGAAGTTTACACAGTGCCGACCAATAACCATTCTTGTACCTGTGAGTTAATCAAACACTTTAATAACACCCTAGGGAAGAGGAGTTGGTTTTCTTATAAAACTCAGAGGAGTCATCTATCAAGAACCCTTTTTATTCTTTTGAGCAATGTTGCTGGTAGTCATTGATATAACTCCCTGGAGGCTATTTTCAGGTCAACTCTATATGTGTTGAACCTTTTTAATGCAAGATTGGCATCTCAATAAATCAAGGACTGTAAAGGAAAATAATTAATCAGAAAAAAATGGAGACTATCCACTCTAGAGATTCACTAGTTATCACTAGTTAAAAGCACTCTCTGTACTAACTAAATGACTTACTCTTTCTCCTTCTTCTAATAATCTCTTAACATTTTCTTGCTTTTGGTCGCCTGTTGAAGAGAAACCATCAGTATGTGTATATTTTTAAAAAAAAGAATAAAAAAATCTGTGTGTATGTGTATAAATATAAATACACACACACACACACACACACACACACAGAGCTAGACAAATAAATCGCCTGTTTCCTTAGATAGAAAAGAGTCTTTGACTAAGAATCTAATTGGGTTCTGACCAAAGTTATTACCCCAGAGCTTCTCTTTGCTTAACTCAAGCAGTGGTGATGAAGAAGTGTATAAGTTTCAGGTATCAGCCTTACTTCTCTCTGGTCAACACTGTGCAAGAGGCAAGCGGCGTTTAGGGTACAGGCTAATAACTGTGGGTCACACACTGAAGAAAGCATTCTACTTGAAAATATCGTATATAAAAAACAACTGATTTTAACCCGACTATCTTTTTTAAATAACCAGTAAAACCTTGCAATACACTTTATATTATCATAGTTAGTAGCTATGGAGGTGTAGTTGCCAAGATAGTTCCAAAAATGACTATTTAAAGCAGTGGCACTCTTTTATCTTTAAATGATATTAACTTCTCTATTGAAGTCTCTGCCTAAATTCCCATTGTTGGCAGAAAATTCTTATCTCCACCATTGAGTAGATTTGTGTCACACACGATCGATGGGTTCTTTGAGTTTGTCCATGTTACAGGCTTCTCCAAAATATGTATGAAGAGTGTAGTAGAGTGTCCTAGATTTTGGAAAGGAAGGAAGTCTACCAAAAAAAGGGCAACAGTCAACCATGTCCTGTTCAAGCATGCACATGTTTTATTGAAGTATTTTCCAAAGGTCTATTTTTTCCAGCATAATGCAGATATTATGCTATCCTTTGAAATAAGATATACGAATTTCAAACAAAATTGTCAGAAACAATGATCTTGGTTACTCCATATGGCACACAGAAATAATTACATTTCACTTACAATACAGATGCACTTAACACAGTCATCAATAGTCATTCACCACCAACACAGTATATTTTTAAATCACCTAAAACACCAAAAATTTTTTTTCTTTTCCGAAAGTAAAGAAATTAATAGTTTTGGATAAATGATAAGTTGAAAAGGAGGCAGAATTGCAACAGAAATAATCTAACTGCGTTTTAAAATGTAATATTAAGAACATAAAAATAGAACTTTTCATTGGGAATCAAAAGACCTAAGTATTCCTGATTGAGTTTTCTTTAGCCTACTTTTAAAAAAGTTTTTCAACAAATGCCATCAAAGAAGTTTCACTATATATTTGCTCTAGAAGCATAAAGTGACATGAGGCAGGTGTTAATATAATTATTAATATTCACGCTTCAGGAAGATTAGTAACTTTTAAAAAGACATACTAGGAATAAAGCCAGTTCTTCCCGTGAGATAGTAGAGTTTATCTGACTTTCACTCAGCAAGTGTTTATAAATCTACTGTGTGCACAGCATTGTTCTGGAAGCTAGTCTAGAAATGGGAAGCAAGAATTTCTGGCTTTACTTGAAAATGGTTGGATTATTTCCTTTTTATGATAAATTATGATAAGCATTTAAAAATCTCTATAGTAGAGGGATAATTATTAACTCTTTCCATGTATTGAAGCTAAACTTTATTCCTTACAGTGGTGGTTTGGAATGAACAAAACTTTTCACTGGACATAAAACTTTTTTACACTGTCACGTGCAGACATGTCTGCTGATATATTTTAAAGGTGAAAAGATATCAAGACTTTTCAGTTAAATGTACATAGAGCTCAAATTTTGCATCATCAAACTCCTGTCCTCCTGATTTAGAGGAGAAAATTGCTCCTTGCAATATGCAGGAACCTTTCTGAGACAAATCTGTGCTGCCTTCCCCAGTGGCGTAGAAAGCATGCTTTCAACAAATATTGCTGCATAAAGCACTCCAGTTTATCTCTTCATTTCAATTCACGCTAGTTATTCTCAAAACGTATTCGAGATCTAAAGCAAAATAAATAATACATCAAGTGAGATTCTGGGATCACTGATCCTGTGATACTAATCCCAGCCAATGCTTTTCATGAAACATACAATGATATATCCAGTATCTGGGCTTTTCCATAACAGCAAAAAGGTTAGAGATAATTCATAGATGTCAACTCCTTTCTTTCCTGATTTTTGACAAGGGGATTGATGATGATGATAATCTACTTATAAGATAACTTGTTGGAGAATACAAAAGTAGGAAATTCCTTTGAACTACAAAACATTCGTCCAGCTGATGATGATAAATCCAATAGAAAGGTGCTATAGAAATACAGGAACAAATAATGCACTGTCACAGGAATACAGTGGGCCAAAGAATATTGCAGAAAAACATTTATGGCACAAGGGTTTTGGATTAAAAAGTTATCTAAAACCTGGCGACACCAGAAGTTTTTCTATGGAATGTGGCTCTTACTGTATCTAAGAAGATCTGGAAACACAACAACAAAAAATCCTGACTCCTGATACAACAGGTGTACAATGAATTATTGCAGTTGTAACAGTATCTAGGTGCAAGGTAAAACAATAATTAATACTGAACTATCTGAACACTTTAGATTTACTAGTGAGCATCTCCATGAGAAATACTGCAGCTCTAAAAGGAGTTTATTTGCACAGCCCACCATGGAACATGAACAATCAGCTTGTTGTAAGTACACAGAAATTCCCTCTTTATACAATTATAGTTTATCATGCCGATTCTGAAGACAACGTAAGGAAACTGAGATCACGGCTCCAAAGAATTCTAGCATGCATTTATGATGGTTTCCTTCAGTCAATACAAACATGTTGTATGAGGTTTTTTTCTAAGGTGTAATAATCTTCATCATAGCCAATGTTCATGGTTTTAACAGGAAAAATTTTTATCAAAACGTTTTCTGTATTTTTTTTTGTTTTGCATTCAACTGGAACATTATGTTCAAAGATTTATTTTATTTATTTTATTAAAAAAGAGTTCTGGTCATAAGAAGCATCAATAGGCGGCATTTCATTGTGCTCATTCACAAAGTCAAAGGGCCACAGACTATTTCTCAGTATGACAGGTTAGACTCCATCTAGAAATGCCATTTGGTGGTTTTATTTCCGTCTTCAAGTTTGGAAACTTTGTTTTGTTTCACTACCAACCTCCTTGCTTTGTCGTTTTCATCTGCAAAACGTTTATTGTTTCTTCTTTCTTCCACATTGGGATTTTTCCACAGCCAGGGCTCAAATTCTCTTGGACCTGATTCCAATTGTCTTACAGAGCAGACACTCTGACAATGTTGCCTCCTGAGTACTCAGGAGACTCTGGCCTGTCATCTCCTTCGGGGGTGGTTACTGGAGGTGTTGGGATGCTTATTATTGCTGTAGTCACATAAGGTTGTTCACAGTTTAGTTTAACACACTCTTCCATTTTGGCATTTAAACTGGATCGGCTGATGAGGAAAAAATAGATTTAAGAAAGTGAGTTGTTTACTTAAAATTTTTTTTCCAATAGCGGAGGAATACACGTGTTCATGTTTATAAGTAACATTTTAAATGGCTAAGAACAATCACCAAGATTTAAAAAAATGAAACACCAAACCTTAAGATAAATTAACGTGAACATTAGGGCATTAACATCGAATAAATGTCTAAAAGCCAGATGAATTTGTTTTAATCAGTGTTTCTCAAAGTGTTTTCTAGAAAAATGCAAACAAGAGGAGCAGGTGAGTTTTGGAAAGCCTAGGTTGAGCAAAATAAAATAGTTTTCTTTAAGACAGGACCTCTGAGAGGTTTGAGATACCATCATGAAAGGGGCATACCCTGTGGATAAACCTCAATTCTTTTGACTACAGAATCTCTTTACTACCTTGTCTCTTTGGGATACATGAGGCCCTTAAGGCTCTCAACTTAGTGACAGCCAAATGTTAAGAACTCAAGTTAGTCATTACTAATACTTAAACATTTTCCCAAGTGGTATTCTTGCATGAGTTATATACTCTGTGTAGGGAGGGGGAAAGAGGGTAGGAGTAGGGAGGGTAGACATAGGAGCTTTAAACTACTTTTTTTCCATAGAAAACTTCATTAAAATGTTTGTCCTAAGATTTTCTTTATAAACACTTCTTCATTTTCTACTTTGTTTTGGAATAAAAGTAAAACAACATACAGGTAGAATATCTTAGAGACAGAAATCTTTCACTGCTTCCACATTTAATATTCTAACCCCAGAGACATCTGATTTTTTTTCCACAAAGACTGTTGGATGCCAACAGAGAAGTCACTGAATTAACAGATTGTTAACCTGAAAAGATACGCTTTTTAATCTGAAGAACAAAGGACAATCCTTTGGACAGAAATTGATCTTTTTAGTGATTTATCTAGTTGAAATGTACTATTGATACTTATTATTACACATGTATGATTTTGGTCAAAACAAGTAGCATGTAAACAGAAGCAAAGGGAAAATACCAATAGAAAAATTTCCCTTAAATTGTCCACAAACTCACCAGAGGTAAACAATTTCAGCATTTTGCTTATCTATTTTTGCTACTGGATTGAGTTTTGTGTTTGTTGAGGCCCCAGATACCTTTATGACCAAAATCGTATACTGATTCAAAAGATTCCTTTGGGCACACTTTTATTTTTCACTGTGACATTGACTATGGTGACTATCTTTGGGTGCTGTTGAATACCCTTCAGTCATATCAATGTCAATTTGATTTGTCTCTTTTGCTTGTGTTGTCTATGATTTCAGGCCATGTGTGTTGACTTAGGGTACTCCTGAGTGTAGAGGTATCTGCTCAAGAAAAAGTTGTGAGGTTGAAGAGGTAAGAATACATTTGTGCGTGCCTGACCTTCTTAGCTTCTTTCTATTCTTTTAGTACTGATTCAGCTACTACCTTTGACTCTTAATGAATATTACAGTAGATTAATTTTCCTACTTGTTTCAGACCAGTTTTGTCCCATTCTAGACCCGAGGAACTAGGATTTAATTGTCACAGAGGTGGCAACATGACGGTCGGTGGAGATGTGCTCTGAGAAGCAGCACAGGCGTGTTAACGCACACGGATTAATCTCAGGTACCTGTTAGATAGCGGGGTTCTCTCCACACATCTAATCTGAATGGTGCTGAGCTCTTGCACACTGCCTCGGTGGCTTCCTGATACGTTGGCGTTTGGAATGCGGAAAGTTTTTTTGTGTCGTCTTGAACAGCAAGTGCTGGTGATGCCTTGTTGTGAAGAGACAGAGGGACTGTGACTTGAAGGACGATTAACTGTTGCAACCTCCATGCAGCTTTCTTCAAAGACTTGTTCATCCACAAACTCGTGATTCTGTTCCATAGTGGTAAGAAATGTGAAGAGAGCACAGAAACACCTTTTAACTTAAAAAAATGTACTTATTGTTTTTCCTGAAGTATGGTTGACTTACAGTATTATCACATTTTACCTCTGCAAAAAAGATTTGAATAGTTTTCTTTTTAGAAATGAAATATGCCCACGTACATTTACGCTGTCTTATGGGTAAAAAAAAACATATCATTTTCATAATAATTAGAATATCAAAGCTTCTTGTTGGCCTTTGTGTGAAAATAATATCTCTCTAGTTAGACCCTGAGATTGATATACACAGACTGATTTAGTATCCGTTTATAGACTAACTTTACCTTGAAATATCATTTATTAAGTTAAATATAAAATCTGGAAGTTATCAACTAAATATTAGAAACCCTCAAAAATGAATATAGATAATACCCATGGGGAATGTGTAAATTCACATGTACTTTATTTTTAAACAAATTGACAGACTGAAGTTATGAGACTATTTTAATAGAATGTTCCAAGTTAGATTGTCTGTTATATATTAGCAAATATTTTCACATGGGATTGAAAATATTTTTTAATTAGAAAATGAGATAACTAGGACAATTCCCATTCCTTTAGATGCTCCTCTAAAATTCCCAGTGTATAGAAATATATGACTTATTAAATAAGTAAAATAAGGCTTATTCAATAAGTAAAATAAATTTATCAGAATGCATCACTTTATATTTGACCCAGAAGGGGTTAGCACTGAACTTTTGAGGTCTCCATTCTTATCTTTGTGATACATCACTGGCTGGACCCATGATCTCTGTCTATGTTCCTCTAACCCAGAAGCCAACAGTGATGGACATCATTTCATATACCACATCTTAGTGAAATACAGTGTAAAATTTGCTTTTAAAATATCTAATAAAGAATTGCTTCCTAAATTACCTATGCTGTACTTTTCCCTCAGAAACATAAGGGAAAACATTTTTTCTGAACTACTAAGAATATCTTCAATTACTATTTTTTGTGTGTGTGTGCGTGTGTGGGAATAGTCTTATAATGGAAGGCTTTGCCCATGCCAAATTTCACTTAACCATCTCTCATCCTAAAATATTAGTAAAACAACTGAAGGAATTTACTGGCTAATAGGAAAAATATTGTTTTAGTTACTCATTTTGCCATTTCTTTGCTGAGACAAGCATTTTGAAGTAAATGAAATTTAACATTTTGTTTAGAGTCCAGAGGATAATATGATCAGCTAAGACAGAATTTCATGTTAAATATTAAATCTTATAGAAAAAATATAGCTCACAAAGGAGTCACAATCTGTTTTCTTCTTTTACAATGCACATTTCACATACATAATACAAGTCATAAGGCGTGACAATCTAATTTATCTCATCAGTGATAGAAAGGGAAGAAGTCATTCTGTGGCTGGTTAACGTATATTTTTGTAGGTAGCTCAATTTAAACTATATTAATTAGTGTTGAATAATTTTTGAGTAAAAAAGCCCTAAAACGTAAAATAGTCAAAAAATGAAAATAGAAAGAAAAATATAGGGATAAATACATTTGATTATTGTTATCATTTAACTTTCAAAGAGTTATGCTAATAAAGTATAGATCTTCATTTAAGATACTAATATAATCTGTTTAAAGCCCTCAAATAATTTTCCGTTTATTACGAGATAAAGATCAAAATTCTTTACGTGCCTCCACAACACAAGGTTATCTGGCCACTGCCTTCCTGTGCTCCTCTACTTGTGCCATGGTACCCTCTTTCCTCTGACCACCCTCAACTTCTTTTACTTCCTCTTAGGCCAAGTTCCAGTCTTCCTCAGGTGCTCACATCAACTTTTAGCCCCTTCATTTCTTTGCCTAACTAACCCATAATTGTCCTGTGGTTCTTAACTCAAGTTCCACCAGGAAGCTTTGCCTGATCTGGTACCCTCTGGCTCCACCCTCTTTGCCCCCGGTCCACTGGGGCCCCATTTTTACTTCCCCTGCTAGTTGTCCTTCTCCAGTAACATCCACGTTTTGTCCCAAACCTGCAGGCTCAAGGGGGGCTGAGGCCATACCTGACTTCACGGTGCATCTTGGGTCTGGCTCACTGTCTGGCACATAATAGGCAAGTAATACATGTTGGTTGAAAGACTATATAAGTATATGAATAAGTGGATGTACAGTATGTCAGAATTGGGAATACAAATACGTGTCTCTGGTGAGTGAACAAGCAGACTTGATTCAAATACGGTGAAAGTTTTATTCTGCTCTGTGGTCACAGACTGTGATCCCTTTTGACAAGCTAGCTAGGAAACAGATGCCTTTGTTAAAGAGGCGGTCCAACTGGGAGCTTACAAGTGGAGAAATGTAGACTGACTCCTCAGCCCCAAGGGGTAGGCCAGTAATTAAATGCGTCATTTTTCTTATGAGAACAGATAGTTTTTATTATCAATCTCTGTTTATTATACCTGTGAATGAAAGAAATGCTTATTTTCAGTTATTCTCTATTTTTTTATTGCTATTGCTATTCCCTTTATCCAGATGTCAGGAACACTTAAACTTCATTATTTTTATTTCTGTTTAATCAGCATTTTAAGAATCAGGAGAAGATATTTTATAGGACTTGCAGTCAGCTATTGGAAGACAACTTTCCATCTGCATTAAACTGATATTTTAGCCTAGGGTTAAGATTACCACTAAGGATGAAAACATTTTAATAAGTCTCTAAAATACTTTCTAAGTTGAAATGTCACTACAGTCTTTCAAAGTAATTTCAATTATTGTGGAATTTTTTGGTTTTTCGTATATTTTGCAGCAGTGCAGATGGTGAAATTGTGCTTGGATGCATTAAATATTCACAAAAACCAATGGGATTACTGTCTGAGTCGCAGGGGCAGGCAGTCCTGCCTTTTCCTTACCGTGGTTTTTTCCAGGCAGTGAAGCAGGTGGTGGTGCTGGGTTTCAAAGCTGGAGCCGGATTTGCTAACAAAGGCTGGCTCGTCCTCAGAGGACTGTTAACAGGGAGAAGACAGAAGGGTTTTCTATTTTATTTGCAAACAATGAGAACCTCAGCCACATATTTCCACAGAGAGATCTGGCCTATTTCCTGAGATAAAATGGCAGCATTTTATTTTTTTTTTAACTAAAATGGATCAAATGTGGAGTTGCTTTTGAGTTTGATAATCAGCATTTACGTTTTCGTCAAATTAGTGGTCTGGCCTTTTAGACTTGCCTCCATGAATTGAAAATTTAATTTTCTTTGACTCATTCATCTCCCAACTACCTTTGAAAGCCTGGGATAATAATATTTAATCTAGTACTTAGATAATCCTGAAACCACCATCATGCTTATCTACACAAAAGCTATTATGTAAGTAAAGATGATTGGAATCCTAAAAATTAAAAGAGAGTTTTGAGGTAAAAGTAAAGTTTCTCAAATTATATTTCATACCATGTGAACTTTATAACACAGAACGATGTTCCCTCTTCTGTAAGAAGTAAAACAAGACAGCATGTCAACCCTCCCGCCGCCGCATCGCCACTCAAATGAACTTTAAGGAGCATATACATAATTTTGAAATTAAAAGAAAAAAAAAACCTAGGTATTTGAGTCGTTGAGAATTTTTGACTTTTCCCAAGTGTATGTGAGATAGTGCAGAAATATTGCCCAACCATGAATGGGAATCATGATTCACTGGCAATATTTCGTAGCTCAGCTTCTAGCCTCCAGCCAGTAAGATGGTCCAGGGCTACAGGCGTGGAATTGGCTATTTTTCCAAGGAGTCCTGGTTTGTTTTTGTGGAAATATGGTATTATAAACCATAATATGTATACTAAACATACATAGTCATTGTATTCCACCTGGGATGCCATTGTTAGAAAACAATTTTCTTGGATAGTTCTAGAAAAGACACATTTTTTTCCTCTTAAAAAAAAAAGAGAAAAGATGGTACAGGGCGAGGTTATTAAAAGATGACACTTTTGTTGTTTCATAGCCATTTTCGTAATTACCCACAATAAAATTATATGGTTAAGTAGAACTAAATCAATATTGCACCAATAATTTGAACACTAAAGGAAACGAAATGCTTGAGTTGTACCTGCAGTTGGTTACTGAGTAAGCCATTCCGTTTGCTCTGCATATAAGCGTTTGCACTTCCGCTTTTGGCTGCCCGGATCCTGGCCAGTCTGGCTTTCTGTAAGAGAAAAAGAAGCAATGTCCTATTAAGATCTATGACTGGATTTCTTAAAACACTGAGTGCATTCTTATATAATCCTACTGTCAGCGTACATATTTCTAAAAGCATGCCAGCTTCTCACATGTAACTACTGAAAAGTAAACTTTCACCATTTAAGTGCTTTATTTTAGTTAACGTTTATCAGTGAGATTGATGAACTACTTTGGAGTTGGGTTATACGTTTAAGAATTGTAATTAAGTCTTTACAGTAAGATCACGTTATTTCAGTGTTGTTTCTGTCAATTGTATCAAGAGAAAAATAGCAGTACGCTTATATTTTCACTTATCCCAATCTGAGTAACTTAATGAAATGGAGACCCAGCAAACCAACAGCCAACTTCTTTTCATTTAAACTAATGTTCTTTTTAAATTTAGTAATTAAGTTCCAGGAACCTACTGCCTTTCTTTTTTTTCTTTCCTCCTCTCTTCCCTACCCCTCCCCTCCCCTCTCCTCTCTATTTCTTACCTGCCTCCCTCCCGCTCTCCTTCCTTCCTTCCTCTCTCCCTTCCTTCAGCCCTTCCTTTAAAAAAAACTATTCAGTTGTATCTGCATCCTCAAATATCAAATTCTGTTTTTGCAATTCTTTTGTTAAATTGGCCAGTGTAGACGCTGCACAACATGGGCTCTCTAAAAAAAAAAAAAAAAAATCCCTAAATGTATCCACTTTGTCTACTGGTTGGACTTCTGATATTCTGTTCTACTTTAAAACTGCTGTTGTATATCTGCCCCAGACTGTCCTGGTATGAGTCTGGTTTTCGTTTCCCGGGAAGCGCTATTTTGGTGACCATTCTGTTTGTGTGACACATATAACGAGTGTATGTAAGGAAGAAACTGGAGTGGCTTGGGTAAGAACTTACTTGTAATGACTCGGTCTTTTCCCTTTCTGAGCAACCCAGAGGAAGACTATCTCAGTCTCTAGCCCTGGGATCTTCTTTTCAATAAAACAACTTTAATTATCTAGATTTTTTAAATGGAAAATGAATATATACATATGACAAAAATTTTGAGACGACAATAGTACATGAAAAACAAGTAAGTCTCTCTGGACTTACCTACTCCTGTTCTTCAGAATCAACACTGGCAATATTTCTAGAGAATCTTACCAGAAATATTCTAGACATATAAAAGCAAACATATATTCCTATGTATATACGCATACGTTTTTACTCGGGAGAATATGCTGCACACTCTTCTGCACTCAGCTGTTTTCATTTTAGTACAGTGGGACTCCTCCCATATCTACATAAAGCCACCTCATTTATTTAGGGTAGTGTAATATACCACTGTAGGAATGAGAAGCATCATTTAGCTAGCAGGCCAACCACAATTAATTTTTAAGGCATTTTTTGCTACTACAAGCAATGTTGCCTGCTTGGAACATCATGATGAGCTGATCTGCAAGACAAATTTCTAGAAGCAGCATTATTCCTGCATCAAAGGGCGTGTGTGTTTGTTTTGGTTGATAGGTTTTTACCAAACTTCCCTCCACAGTTGTACCAAGGTGCCCTTTTACCCACACCCACAGCATTTGACAGTAGCACTGAGACGTTGGAAGCTCTCAGAATAGCATTAAGATATCATCTGGCTTCAAACCCATCCCTTCTCTCTTCCTCTGTGAATTTCTTCATCGTGTGTGCTGATTCCAGGTTAAAATAAGACTCTGTACAAAGATCATATTTATACGTGATGGGAAAAATAGACAAATGTCACTCTTGGTTGGCACGATAGTGTTTAGATGACTCAAAATACTGAGACAGTACTAGAGAATGAAGTTGGAAGGTAGAAAATGCTTAACTTCAAGCTGTATGGTGCAGCCAGGATTTCAGAACAGACTCAATAAAGCAACGGGAAGTGACAAGCATATTTGGAAATGACTTAGAATTGACGTAATAATTCAGAAATAAGTAATATAAATATACATTTGGTTTCCAGAAAGGGGTATTGTTGAAACTTCAGTCCTAAAGTCTCACTGGGCTCCTGGAACATTCAAGGCCTTTTCTGGTTCCCTTCCTCCCTCAACCTTCCCCTCCTCCCCCCCTCCCCTCCTCTTTCTTTCTTTCTTTTTTTTTTTTTTTGCAACCACTGCATGTAATTATATTGCCTATATCATAGTTACTAGTCTCACCTATGTCATTCTCCAAGCATTTAGCCTCAGTATTAGGAAATATTACTTTCTTTCATAAATGAGACAGGTACATTACCCAAAAATACTGTCCAACAAATGAAAATGACCTATTTTCCATAATGGAAAACCTACGTATTATGGCAACCGCTACCACAGAAGTAGTTCTAAGTTTAGGGAAAAAGAAACAGTTGTTTTAGAGACAGAATAGCCATTTTACTAAGTCATGTACTGTGTTAGAAAAAGAACCTCTCGGGCTTCCCTGGTGGCGCAGTGGTTGAGAGTCCGCCTGCCGATGCAGCGGGCGCGGGTTCATGCCCCGGTCTGGGAAGATCTCACATGCCGCGGAGCGGCTGGGCCCGTGAGCCATGGCCGCTGAGCCTGCGCGTCCGGAGAAGAACCTCCCATCTCAGTTCCATTCACGGCTTTTCTTTCATTTTACTACAATACTGTATGAGTTAATTGGTTTACTTGGTCTTGTGGCACACCATGCCAAATGTCTGCTGAATGCTGGCCTTCAACCAGAATACCAGAAATAGTAGATTAAAAAATGGAAATAAGTATAAGGCATTAAAATGCGAGACATGGTAATGCTCTCAAGATATATTAAGCTTTGACTAAGAAGATAATATTCATAAAAATATAAAAGTCAAAATAAAGTCAAACAGAATTGCCAAATAGAGAATAGAGAGAGCAAGTGATGTAAGATTTGGGAGGAAGAGAGAAATGACTATGAGTTGGTCTGTCAAGGGAAAGTTACATTGAGGATGCAGGACTTGGGACATAAGATTCAGAAATTTGAAGAGAGTAAGAAAAGAGACTAAATGTCTCCATATTCTGCCATTATATTCTGGGGTGTGTGTGTGTGTGTGTGTGCATGTGTAGAAGAGGATTTTTCTTCAGATACTGAATACTTGCTATTTTAATTGAAAAGAGCAAGTGCAGATATGCAAGACTGTCTTATTTTAATTGTGTATAAGGTTTTGCTTGAGCTTGGTGCTGTTAATGGGACTAAACATAAAAAATTCTGGTCTAAAAAAGCATTTTGTAATATTTATTATTCAGCTTGACTGACATTTTTACTGAATGGACATCTTGACTTGACTGAATTAGCTTGACTGAATTAGCTGGTTATTTTTGCATAACTCTGATATTTGTCAAATCACCCAGTTCCAGATAAATAGAAACTATCTTAGCCTAACGAATGTTTATTGTTTTTTATATTTTTTTATTTTATTTTATTTTTTTTTTTTTGCGGTACGCGGGCCTCTCACTGTTGTGGTTTATATTCTGGGGTGTGTGTGTGTGTGTGTGTGCATGTGTAGAAGAGGATTTTTCTTCAGATACTGAATACTTGCTATTTTAATTGAAAAGAGCAAGTGCAGATATGCAAGACTGTCTTATTTTAATTGTGTATAAGGTTTTGCTTGAGCTTGGTGCTGTTAATGGGACTAAACATAAAAAATTCTGGTCTAAAAAAGCATTTTGTAATATTTATTATTCAGCTTGACTGACATTTTTACTGAATGGACATCTTGACTTGACTGAATTAGCTTGACTGAATTAGCTGGTTATTTTTGCATAACTCTGATATTTGTCAAATCACCCAGTTCCAGATAAATAGAAACTATCTTAGCCTAACGAATGTTTATTGTTTTTTATTTTTTATATTTTTTATTTTTTTTTATTTTTTTTTTTTTGCGGTACGCGGGCCTCTCACTGTTGTGGTCTCTCCCGTTGCGGAGCACAGCACAGGCTCCGGACGCGCAGGCTCAGCGGCCGTGGCTCACGGGCCCAGTCGCTCCGCGGCATGTGGGATCCTCCGGGACCGGGGCACAAACCCGCGCCCCCTGCATCGGCAGGCGGACTCTCAACCACTGCGCCACCAGGGAAGCCCTGTTTATTGTTTTTTAAAAAATTTCTTGGGAAGGAAAATAGAAAATATCCCTTGGTAAGTAACTTATTTATTTCCATATCCATCTTTCTTTCTTAGATGACTATGTTCAGTTTTTGGTCACAGACTATTTACTGGACATATCACATTAGGTTATTATATTTGGCTTTCTATATACTAGTAGTCACAATATTAAAATTCATTGCATTATGGCAGAAACTTAGAATACAGGAGATACTTTAAAGATAAAAAATTCATAAAACATGCTTTTCAATTTAGTGTACTTTTTAAATATCATATTTATTTATTTTTGCATTCTAAATCTATTTAGACAAAAAAGCTTCTAAAACATTCTAAGATTTTCTATATTCATTTGCTTATTGCAGATGACAAAATTTAAAAAAAGAACAGATATTTTGAAGACTGGTTTATTTGAAAATCAGATTTGCACTTCGAACAGTTTTCATGCAGGTAGCTCTTTTTTTTTTTTGGCATTGAGAAAATGAACGATAGGTGGCTCATATTAAAGAAGAAGTTTCTAGACTGGAGATGGATGGATGCTGGAGAGCTATGCTTTTTGTAGGATTTCTGTTATTTTTAAACAATGCACTTGTGTGTACCCAGTAGAGAGACTGTAGTGTGTGGGCAGAGTCACAGCTGTGGTACATGACAAGCCCTGATGCAGGCCAACTGTGGCCAAAATTCCTCCATCTCTGCTTGTGAAAGTGTGCCCTGCCTGAGACTACAACTACCCAGAGGGTGCCTTGTTTATTGGATTATCGGTTTTATTTCTTACTATTCTCTACAATAATTAGTTAAAGGCTTGATACTTGTCCAAAAATGGGGGCTTCCATAAAGTAAGAAACTACAAGGCTAAAAGTGTGATTCTTTGCTAAAGGAAGCAGACCTCTGACAATGGATGTCAACAAATTCTCTGGACAACATGCTGTGTGACCAGGTTGATTAACCTGAACTTTCCAAAGAGTTACTTTATGAGGTTTTTATATTTTATACTGTATGAAGTATAAAGTATACTTTTTGCTTTACTAAAGAGATCAACATTGTTCAAAAGCATGTTTAAAATCCTGTTCTAGAACTACCTACAAAGCCAGTTGTGAACTGCACCAAAATCTCTCATGATATTTTAGAGTTATACCCATATTGTACATACACTTTAGTCATGGTTATGAATGTTTTTTGATATTAAAAAAATAAACCTATTCTTAAAGGACATGATACAGTATCCATGAAGAATCCTGGAAATCTAGCACCATAGCCTTAAGGAAACTGTAAAAGAGATTTCCATAATTATTTTTAAGTAACAAGGGCCCTGACTCTCAAGGTGATTATTTTGACAAAGAATGGGGAGGGGAAGTGTGCTAACATTTAGTCAGTTTTTCTTTTTTTGAACATCTTTATTGGAGTCTAATTGCTTTACAATGGTGTGTTAGTTTCTGCTGTATAACAAAGTGAATCAGCTATATGTATACATATATCCCCAATCCCCTCCCTCTTGTAGTCAGTTTTTTCTGAGAGGCCTCTATCTTAGTGTTCGAGTGTATGAACCTAGAAGCCAGATCCCTTGGATTGAGTGAGAGTTCTCCAATTTTTTAGGTATGCAACCTTAGAATTTCTCAAATCCTGGGTAGTTTAGAATTCTCATCTATGAAATAGGAATAATAATGGTAACTAACTTCTAGACTTGTTGAGAAGATCATATGAATTATTTTTTTAAAAAAAAACACATCAAACCAATACCTGGCACATAGGAAGCCACCAGTAACTGTTAAATCTTGTTAATATTATGATATGCTTATATATATATTTATATACATTTACATATAATCTTAATCTTATTGTGATGTAGGTATTGTTTTCCTGCTTTCACAAATGAGTATGCAACCTGTTTACTCTGAGATTAGTTCATTGATGTGAAGTTCAGAGAAACAGTAAACTGCTGGACCAAAAATAAAACTCAGCTACTAATGATCAAATTTCTCCTACTTCCTGTGTCAACTATGTTGGATATCTGAGACATATTTTGGTGCCCTTTAATAGCCCCTGTCTACTGGAACCAATCTGATCCCTGATGGACAGAGACTAAATGAATCAGATCAAGAAATCTGATTCTAATAAAATTTGCCAAGAATCTATCTTTGATTTTACTACTGTCATTAGTGCTGTTCACCAAATATTTCTTTCCTTTTGTCTCTGGTTGCACAGGAGGTTTGTCTTTCCCTGCCTGTTTTGAAGTTACACACGGCTATGTGACTTACTTTGGTTGAGGCAGTAGAGATGGAAGTGATTTGGCCCACTTCCAGGAGGAAGTTTTAGGAGTCAGTGTGTGATTCATCATGTCCTTTTACCCTTGCTTGAATGATTGCAGATGCACATTGTCAAGATGGAGTTTCTATCACCAGACCAATCTGTAGCATGATTAAGAAATACTCCTTGTTGCTTTAAGCCACTAAGATATTAAGGTTTTTTTAACTATAGTATAAATTTAGCTTGTGCTGACTGATACAACTATCGACCAAATCCAGAACACTGAATAGCCAGTAGGGGATTTTAAAGCTTACTATACAAAATGGGAGACACTAAATCGTGGTTGCACAGAACTGAATACACACCTTTTGTGCTCTCCGTTTGTCTGCTCGTTGATTTTGGTGGTAGATTCGACTGAAGTTGGATACAATCACTGGGACAGGCAGAGCAATGACCAAGACCCCGCTCAGCGAACAGATGGATCCGAAAATCTTCCCTGCTATGGTTTTTGGTACCATGTCACCATATCTTGGGTTAGAGAAAAAAATATATTAAGTCATAGAAAGTTATTTCTATCTGCTACAAATAGTTTTCAGCTTTAACTCAAATGATTTTTTGGACCAATGTATCTCTATTTCATGGCTAAAATATACATGGCTTAAGACTTCAATAAACTAGACATTATGAATATCTGAGTATAAAAATTACCTTTCAACTTTGCAGAAAGTGACTCTAACATTTACAAATTGCTTTGATTGGAAAATATTTTAAGCCAGATGATGTAATGACAACTGTTTAATTTGTCCTTTATATCACATGGCATTGTTCTTTACATTTACTTATAGTCAATATTTCCATGCTGAATTTTATAGTCTAGATAACACTCTTTTCCACTTAATTTTTTTCAACATTGGACTGGTTATGAAATTTAAATAGAAAAACTGGTACATCACATTCCTGTCATCAGATATAATATCTTAAAAAAATGAACTTTCCAAGGTCCCATTAACCTTCACTTGTGAAATCCAATGGCCATTTCTCCATGATGATCTTACTCAATCTCTTATTTGTATTTGATTCGTTTTCTCTCTCCTTAAAATACTTTCTGTTGGCTTCAACGTTAGCAAATTTCCTTAGTGGCCTTCTACCTCATTGGTTGCTGCTTCTCCATCTTCTTTTCTGGCTCCTTTCCCTTTTCTGATTTCTAAATTTTGGAGTAATTTACGTCTCAGCCTCTTATCTTCTCCGTATAAACCCTCTTCCTATGTGATTTTATCCAGTCCCATAGCTTAGAACTATCTACAGGCTGCCGATACACTAATTTACATAGACACCCCTGATGTCTATCTTGAAAATCAGACAGTGGGCTCTGCTCTGATTATTCCTACTGCTAGATGTTTAAGAACCAATTAAGACTTAAATTAGCCAAAAAGGAACTCTTGTTTCCCTAGCTTCCTCCAGCCCCCTCAAATCTGTTCCTCTCATCGTCTACCACCTCTAATTAAATGGAACCACAAACCACCCAGTTGCTCATATATCAACACAGAAAGAACCACCCATCTTTCGTCCCTGCATCTCATTTCTCAGCTAGTCTTGCTGCCTCTGACCAAACCAAACTATATTCCATCCGGGTCTCTTTCCTCAACCTCCATTTTACAATAATCTAAGCCATCATCATCGCTTCCCAGAGCCATGGATATCGCTTCTTACTTGAACTTTCGTTTCTACATTTACCTCGTTAGAAGTCATACCAATATAACAACCAGAGTTATAGTCTTTAAAATGGAGATTGGGCTCTTGCTACTTTGCTTAAACCGTCTAATAAACCTGAAACTAAAATAAATCCAAACTCCTCACTTTTGTCTCCAACGGCTTACATCCTTTAGCTTCTGGCTATATTTCACACCATCTTCCACCAGGCTCCCCATCCGCTGGCCACACTGGCCATCTGAATTTCTATCACATGTGCAGCCCCTCGATCATCATTATTCAGGTTGAGACTTCATTGTCTCCATTCCAGAAGTTATTTTCTGGCCATCTTCCCCTTAGTGGTGTTATTTTTTCCCCCAGTCTTTCTCTATAACACCTTCCCATTTGACTATCTTCACAGTACTTATTAACACATGAAACTGTCTAATTTGTTAATGTGTTTATTCTTTGGCTCCCCACATGCCCTGCTGACATGAGAATATAACCTTGCTAAAGCTGGAGCTGTTCTATTTTGTATCTCACTAGCACAAAGCAAGTTCTTAATAAATATTAGTTAAATGAATATATTTTCTCTACCTTATTGATAGACAGTTCTTCTAAGAGTTCATTCCCGGAGAGGGGGGCAAGGAGGAGGTCTTTTTTTTATTGAAATATAAGCGACATATAACATTCTATTAGTTTCAAGAAGGAGATCTTCTGATCATAGTATTGCAGAAGTTGCCCAGCTGCACCTTTGGAGCTCCAGCTACTCCCTGCTTGCTTCAGGGCTCCAGGGTGCTCAGTGCACTGAGAGTTTAGTCCTTAGAAACAGGGCACAGATATTGGAATCCAGACTTAGGGAGGTTTTTTGTTTTTTGGTTTTTTTTTGCGATATGCGGGCCTCTCACTGTTGTGGCCTCTCCCACTGCGGAGCACAGGCTCCGGACGCGCAGGGTCAGCGGCCGTGGCTCACAGGCCCAGCCGCTCTGCGGCACGTGGGATCTTCCCAGACCGGGGCACAAACCCGTGTCCCCTGCATCGGCAGGCGGACTCTCAACCACTGCGCCACCAGGGAAGCCCAGACTTAGGGAGTTTGATAGTACTTGGTGATACACTGTATCTTGAAGGGTGATCTAGGAAACGATCATTCTATTTAACATTGTTTTTTGTGGGAACACACTTATATGTCAATATGGAGATGGAAGTTGCAGAAGAATTGGCCCAGGAAAGGCTGCTGAGAGTGACAGCAGGTTGTACTGACTAGCACTTCATTCTGTGACCCCGTTCCAGGCTCTAGCCCTCTGCTTTGAAGGTTCAGTGACTCGTTCTTGTCAGTGTTTGATCAGCAGTTGAGCTAATTCACTGTAACTAAAATTCCCACACTGTTCTGGCATCAGAACGACAGTATTAATTTACAGTAAAAAA
>NC_041218.1:30243123-30274210 GCF_002837175.3 Physeter macrocephalus
TGCGGAGCACAGGCTCCGGACGCGCAGGGTCAGCGGCCGTGGCTCACAGGCCCAGCCGCTCTGCGGCACGTGGGATCTTCCCAGACCGGGGCACAAACCCGTGTCCCCTGCATCGGCAGGCGGACTCTCAACCACTGCGCCACCAGGGAAGCCCAGACTTAGGGAGTTTGATAGTACTTGGCGATACACTGTATCTTGAAGGGTGATCTAGGAAACGATCATTCTATTTAACATTGTTTTTTGTGGGAACACACTTATATGTCAATATGGAGATGGAAGTTGCAGAAGAATTGGCCCAGGAAAGGCTGCTGAGAGTGACAGCAGGTTGTACTGACTAGCACTTCATTCTGTGACCCCGTTCCAGGCTCTAGCCCTCTGCTTTGAAGGTTCAGTGACTCGTTCTTGTCAGTGTTTGATCAGCAGTTGAGCTAATTCACTGTAACTAAAATTCCCACACTGTTCTGGCATCAGAACGACAGTATTAATTTACAGTAAAAAAAAAAACACAAAAAAACCCCAAGAACTGGAATGCTGCATCCATATGAAACAGGGTCTCTTTCCATAGTCCATCAGGGAAGCTAAATCATAATGTGAAGATTATGTTAGTGAGGAAACAGTCAAAACTAAAGGAAATTACAAGGTGAGTGTAAAAGGCTTGAGGTCCTTCTTACCATAAGGATAGGTCAGTGGAAGATCAACTTTTTATACAACGCTGCGCACATGAGCCAATTACCATGTTCACCACAGTTCATGAGTGCCCAGCGATAATTTATAAATATCTTCTTTCCTTTTGCACTGACTATGCATGAGCTCTGAAGAAATCTATAACACACATACCTCCCATATGTACACGCATACTTAAAAACAGCTTTTCAAAAAAGAGATTTGATTTTAATGTTTAACAGTTAGGATCTAGAACGTGTCTCCCAAAAAGGAAAGTAAATAAAACTCAACTATTTGTTATAGCCAGAGAAGATAAGCATTAAGTCCATGTATCGATAATTAAAGTAAACCTTTTAAAATAAATTAAAATAGCTAAATGAATCCATCATATAGTTTTTCCTGCCTCTTTCTAAGAGATTTTTAAAAATTACTATTTATTAACTACTTTTTGTATTTTAGGCTCACTATGTCATCCAGTGGGCAAGGTCAACATACTTGTGATTATTAGAAAAAATTAAGGGCTAAACCAAACCCAAAGTTCAGTAAGACTTTAAGAAGAGAGATTGGTAAACTCAGATGGCAGGTGGTGGTGGTGATAGGGAGGGGGGTAATCATGCCCTTAGAAAGGCCACGCCTAAAAGAAGAAGGGAGAAAATAGATTCTGAGGGATTCAGTCAAAGGGATTCTGGGCCAATTGATAAAGCAAGTTTCCCTGAGAAAGCAATTTTTGATGAGGTGCCTGGAATTCAACTAGAAAAATAATCACTGTAAATCCTTTTGGAATATAAACAGAGATTAGAATTTGAATAAATAAAGCAGAAACTAAACTCATTACTCAGAGGGGGAAAAAATGGGTAAAATGAAATATCTTGCTTGTGTTGTAACAAAAGGGGAGAAAGTAAGGATATAAACCAGCTTGCTGAAAGGCAGCACATTCCCATCTAGAAGGATCCATAAGGGGAAAGAGAGAACAGATACAAAAGGGGTGGTTTAATGTCAGATAGCCATGCTAATCTGCATCAAATACAGTTATATCTGTTATTTACCTTTGTCATGTTTGTTTTGTAATCCAAATTTCCTTCACAATCAAGAAAGTATAAGTGAACATTTGAGATGACTGACCAGTACCGCATTGATTCCTGTGGGAAGAGGCAGTGAGAGTACAGTGCTCATTGGTGGGAATATCTCTCATCTTTCGACTCTTGGGTGGAAAGACAGATCTTTCACACATTACAGGAAATTAGGATGGTAGCCAAAGCCGAGGGAGATGGTGAAAGTACAGGGGGGCCGAACCAGCAGGATACTAAGGTAGCCCAGGCTGCCTTGTGATTACTCATGCAAGGACAGACCAAGGCCTGGCTGGTTCCAAAGGAGCACCTGCTGCCCCCTTCCATACACCCCTTGGTACTGAATCTACCACCCTCTCTGCTCTTCTCCTTGGCCCCCTGTCCTTATTAAGATTAAACTGCTGTTGATATTTGTAATATTTGAAACACATTTCATTCATTTGACTCTGTTGGAGAATCCTGGAAGAGGCACAGTGTGATTTGTATCTGTTCTTACATTGTCCATTTGGTCTCTCTTCTCACTTGGGAATGACCTTGAGAATCGAAACGGGTAATTTTTACCTGCAAACTTGTAACTGAGCACAGAATCTGCTAGGGATGGGAAATAGCTCTCTGGCAAACCAGGTGCTTTCCTTTGTTCAACAAAGGATCTTTTAACTAGTATTCAAACTCCAACTCGTAGTAAGAAGCAAAATAGCCTTACAGACCTCAGGAATCAGATCTCTGAAATTCAGTGGAGGAAAGGCGTAGCATAGAAAACTTCATAATGCGAAGTGACACTTATCGTGGCCGAATGATCATTTGAAAGTTTAAGTATTGCCTACAGTACTGCCATCTTTTAATGATTATTCTTATCCTAGGCAACTCGTTTACTGGTTGGTATTTTATTTTTTATTTATCATATAAAAACACACCTCACTTTTCCCAACTCCTTATTCTTAAATTTATGCTAAGCCCAGCAGTCTTATATATTCTATTCTTTCTTGTTTTCTTCAGAATTTAATATTATGCCTCAAGTCTTCAAAAATCCATTTTCCAAAAAGAGTTACACTAGAACATTACGTAGATGTGGTTTTGTTTCCACAGAGACATTTTTTTCTATATTTAAATAAAATTGATTCAAAGAGTATAAGGGGCCTCTAAAGTCAAATAAGATAAATCTTGAATTCTTAAAATTTAGAAGAAAACAGTAGAGAGGATAGCATAATATAAAAGAAAAACTACCAGTTAGTTTTACATAATGAAAAATGAGTAGACTTGAACTTCGTTAATGGAAGGGAAGCTTTCCCCATACTCCTACTTTGCTCTGCTTCCTCTAACTTTTCCTTCTTTCTCCTACATTCACCATATAGAGCCACTCCAGTTTCTTTCTGCTCCTTTTTCACCCTGAACATCTGTCAAACTTTGTTTATTGCTCCCTTTCCTCCTGACATCAGTTAAAAGGTACAATATGGAGGTGTCATTCACATAAAAATGTTAATTCTAAATGTGTACTTACTGCCCCAAAATACTTGGTTAAGATTACATATTTTGCCATGTTAAAGATCGTATTGAGTGGAGGACCAGTTTCTCAAGAAGAGTTTCAATTGTTGATTCTTGAAGATTTTAATCTCTAATATTATCCAAAAGTTTCATGCTAAGTACTTGAAATCTGGCATGCATTCAATGCCAAAAAGTGGTAAACCTGGTTAATTCAGACAATCAGATAGAATGACTATATCATCTATCTATCAATCTAACTATCCATCTTCCCAATTTATCAAGTAATACTGAAATAGGATAGAAAGTCTAAATAATTTTTAAGCATAATACGGTGTAAACCAAATTTTACTAATATCTACTCAAATTTTCCATTTTTGGCATGTCTCTAGAAATCATATGGCTAAAAACATTTAGATCTCAAATGGAGAACAATTTCCTTGAATTTTTTAACACAGTGTGAACACAATACTGCTAGCTTCCTAGTCCTATTCATACGGTTCTATTTTTTCTTCTCTTTTTATTTGAAGAGTATAAACGTAGGCTCATTGGATAAAGGAGAAATGTTATATAAGGCAAACCTCCCCAGCTAAGGCATGACTTTCCATCTGTGAAACTATTTCCCATGGATACCAAGAAAGAAGACAAAACCCAGGAATTTTATGAATAATTATAAAGGTAGAAAAGACCTTCGTATAACAGGAAGCAAATGCTGATTTGAAAATAAACCTTGATGCTTACTGTAATTCAATCTCTTGCTCTCCCTTTTTCTTTTTTACAATGAAAAAGTCTTAAATTGCTAGGTATAAGGGACAGAGTGAATGGATTCTGTGCAGTTGCACTGAAGTCCAGGACATCCTGTACGTTGTATCCAGCAGGTGCTAGTTCAATAAATACTATATTTTGGCTACTACGTTAGTATTAAAAAAAACCCAACAACTTTGTATGGGACATAAATCAGGATTTGGGGGTAGGAGTATTTGAGAACTAGGTATCTGCTATGATTATGATATGTTTACATGCTCCCTCACCCCCATAAACAATTCATAAGTTGAAATCCTGATGGCCCCTGTGATGATGTTAGGAGGTGGGCGGGGGGGGGTCCGGAGGGCGGCCTTTGGGAGATGATTAGGTCATGAGGGTGGAGCTCGCATGAATGGGCTGCATGCTTTTGTAAAAAGAGACCCCACAAATCTCCCTAGCCCCTTCTGACATGTGAAGACACACAGAGAAGGGCAGTCTGTGAACCAGGAAATGGGCCTCATCCGCCACCACATAGAATCTGCTGGCGCCATAACCTTGGACTTCTCGGCCTCCAGGACTCTGAGAAATACATTTTTGTTGCTTATAAACTACCTAATCTGTGATATTTTGTTATAACAGCCCAAATGGACTAAGACATCTAATTAAATAATTAGATAAAGGTAAGTGACATGTATAATAACATCCTGGTAAAAGCAATTAGCTGATTGCGTGTTTGTGTGTGTGTGTGTGTGTGTGTGTGTGTGTGTGTATTTTAATTACTGATTTTGCGTTTGAATTTTGCTCCTAGACCTGACTGCTAGTCAGAGAAGTCTGAGAAATAATTTCTTCTGACCTGGAAGCTGGATCACTTCTCAACTAATAATTCTACCCCTAGGGTCTCGGTAGCTATGTTATTCATGAATTTTTCTGCCATCAACTTAGTATTCTAGAAGGATCACAGTTTGATGGATAATTTTTATAGTAGCTGCAATGTTTGCAAATAGCAAACAGCTTTTTAAAAAGTGTTGCTATATGACACCTGCTTATGGTACAGAACTTGTTTGCCAGAGGGGCCCTGGTATTACTTTGACACGGTAAAATCAATGTTTGCCTAAAAAGCTGCCTTGATTTTGTTTCCACCTCTTTTCCTGCAGGATCAGTCACTATACTATCCTAGCTGTGTGGAAAATTTGACCATTTTTTTGGGATTATCTAACATATATAGTTATTTAGAGTATTCTGTGTCTTCTCCTGTTTCTTTAAATCTAAACCAAATTTTGAGCTAATTTTTTAAAGTGTACTTTTTGTTTTTACTTTTTCCACTGTTCACAACATTAATAATCTTAGCATCTCCTAAATGAAAGGGGAAGCTAGAGTAAGCCCTTATTTCCATAATTAGAGGTTCCTAGCCAGGAGTCCGTGGATTCTTAAGGAATTCATGAGTAAAATTCAGGTGGGTCAGGGAACTCTATGATAGTTTCTGTCTTCACAGGCATTTTCCTGAAGGTTGTCAGACCTTTTATAAAATTATTGAAAGTCTAATGGTCCAAATAATGTTTAAAATGTATAGTTTGAATATTTAAGGGCATATCACTTTGTCAGTATAAACAGTTTGAACACACACTGCACAAAGGAAATGCTGTGAAAATCCCAGCATTATTTTACAACTGCAGAAATACCAAATACCCACTAGGGGGCATAAAAACCTAAATGAAAGTTTGGAAATCAGTATCTCTTGGTTTTCACAAGCTGAGGGAGAGAGAGAGAGAAGTATTTCCAGTAAATTGCCTGTACTGATTCCTTATCTTTGCCTACACACATTCAATATTTAGGCTATATTTTGGGCATCTTATTCCTCTGGAAAGCTGAAAAGGACAAAACCTCACCAATGTCATAGATTATCTATGTTTAGGGTGTTTCCAAAAAGAGGGAACAGAATTCTGACAGCATTTTCTATTTCTTGTAGAAAGATACGTACATTTCTGTAATGTGAAATATCACTGAAGCATTATTTTCAATAAGGAGCCCTTCAACCAAGGCTTTTAGTGTAAAAATTAGGGGGAATTAAAGGATTGGGTTTGTGTATAGAAAAGGGAAAAACTGAGGAAAGGACAGATTCTTTTGGCACATTTACTCCCATTTGTACACTGAGCTCTCAACACAAGATTTCAGGGGCTCACTAACTGTTCCTCCAGCTTGGGCCTTTTTCAAACACAAATTCTTTTCTGTCTTCTATTTTTTCTCTTGATTTTAGCCTATTAAACGATCAAATGAGACTTTAAAGGCTGCAAATAAACCATACGACTATGACCCAATATCCTAATAAAACATTTTTTACCCAAATAAATATCATCAGTAAAAGCCTTTATAGCCTTCTTTAAAGAATGCTTTGTTATTTTCAAAGTATTCTTGTCAGAGCCCCCATTCTCACATTTACTTTATTCTTCGTTTTTTAAAAAAAGTTATGGAAATATATGTACAATTGATTATTGTGAGGCATGCATATTAAAAACAAAACAAAACAAAACAACCCTGGAGCTGGCTTTCCCAGCTGTGGGACCACCGGAAATACTTTCCCTTGCTCTTGGATCCTGGTCTTTGTTGCCTGAAGCTATCCTTTCAACCTCACATATCTTAGAGTCTGATCATGTCACTCTCCTGCATGAAAGCCTTCATTGTCTCTCCATCACCTGCAGGAAAAAGCTCCAGCTTCTTAGCATGATTCACACAGCTCTTCAGACTTGGCTCCCATCTTCCACTGCTCTCAACCCCATACCCCTCATGCTCTAATTGGAGCAAATAACTTTCAATTACTGAAATGTACTACATCCCTCCATTCCTCTCTGTCTTTGTATACACTTTTCGTTCTAGAATACTCTCCTTTGCATAAATCCTTTGGGTGAACTAATTTACAGTGACAAAGAACAGGCATCACTTCTTTTTTTTTTTTAAAGGCATCGGTTCTTATTTGAAGAACTTCTTGACAATTTTCTCTCTGTCCAGTAAGAGTAAAGCCTCCTTCTTCAATGCCTCCCATGATGCTTGCAACTAATAGAGCACAATTAGTTTTCTTACAGGTCTTTTTTCTCCCACTAAACTAGGAGGTCCAGGAGGTCAAGGATCACGTCATCATTATAAATCCAAGTCTAGCACACACCTTGTCCAAGTGCTGAGCAAACAGTTGAAACTCAATAAATGTTTCCTGCTTAAATAAATCCTCCAGGGAGAGGTTTGGTGGTAAACAGTAAATATGGGAGGGAGTGAAGGAGAGTACACATCTCCTGCTCTTTTTCTCTTAATCAGATTTCCTTTCCTTCTCCAGGCCCAGCACCATCTCATCTCCTCAATTTGTCTAAATTCCTCTTCGGATACTTAGATGATATGCCCAGAATAACCCAGTTCTACACTGTCAATTAACCTTACTTTTTATAGCCAGAGAAATTATTTTTAACCTACATGATTTTAAATGAACAGAGAAGAGACCAAGAGACCTGACACTTTTCAGTTCCAACCGGCTTTCCATTGTCACATGCTTAACCAACATGTATCCGGCCAGAATTTCAAAATACAAATCCCTTCAAATTTGACAGGTTTCGCGATCCTCCAGTGCCCAGCAATTTGAACACATATGACTCATGCTTCTCTGAATCTCACATATCATCCTGGGAAATGGCTAAGTCCTTCCACATCTCTCTCGTCTTCTCGAGGATGCTGCTAATCTGAGATAGTGAGCATCAGTAATTCTCTGAAAATGTCATTGTTTGGTACCCATTTTTCTTAACAAGGTCCTTTCTGGTTATGCCCTGGGAGTATATTGGAGGAGATACGCTTATCTTCCACCAGAAGAAAGTTAATCCATCTAGCAAGTCAAGGTCCCCGCAAATACCTGGTCATCTTGGCTTTGGGCCGATGGCACCAATTTCCATATTTTTGTGTGTTCAGGTTTTGCATCCCAAGGGGTTTCATCTTCAACGGTCAGAGCTGCTCTCGCACAGGGAACTTTCTTCAGTTACCTGCTGCAGCTGTCCTTTGCAAGGTAACTCTGTCGGAGGAAGCTCCCCACTGTTCCTGGTTCTAAGTCACTGCTGCTGCACTGCAGGCTGTCACCCGGGGAGCCAAATCCCAGTACCTTTTCGACAGTTCTGCTCGTAAGTCTGTTTTCTTATAACCAGCCACTGATCTCCTCTGCTAACACCACCAAGGTTATTCATTGTTTACAACGCACTCAAGACCCCAAAGTGCCTTTACCACGGGAAGAAGGAGGAGTTGGCCCCCAGGACGTTGCCTGCAGCACCAGTCTTAGAGGAGAATTCAGTTGGGCTAAATAAAAGCATGAAGTGGAGATGTTTATCATGAAAGTTTTTCTTTTTTTGTCCACCTGAGTTTACACAGTCTAAAACCTGTTAGCTGTTATAGGCCTCATGACACCTTTAAGATGTCTTCAAGTATTTACCTATTTTATTTTGAACTGTACTTTAAAAATTACTTATGGGGCTTCCCTGGTGGCGCAGTGGTTGAGGGTCCGCCTGCCGATGCAGGGGACGCGGGTTCGCGCCCCGGTCCGGGAAGATCCCACATGCCGCGGAGCGGCTGGGCCCGTGAGCCATGGCCGCTGAGCCTGAGCGTCCGGAGCCTGTGCTCCGCAACGGGAGAGGCCACAACAGGGAGAGGCCCGCGTACCAGAAAAAAAAAAAAAAAAAATTACTTACGGATTATCCAGTAATGACCTAACATCTCGTTTCTAATTCCACCCAGGAAGGCTTGATAATTTTGCCTCCTATTACCTACTCTTTCAATTTTACAAAACGGAACGCACACAATTCTAATTGTACTGGAGATAAGACTTGCTTGTCTTGCAGACAGTTAGGCTCTGATTTGGCGGCAGCAGTGTCTGAAGGAAAAGGTGGTGCAGCAAACACAAGTTGTGTCATTTCTGTAGATCTAGAGGCTGTGAAGTCCAAGGTCAAGATGCTGACACATTTAGTGTCTGGTGAGAACCCACCTCCTAGTTCGCTGATGGCTGTCCTTTTGCATGTCCTCACATGGCAGCAGGAGGGAGGGAGCTATTTGGGGACACTAATCCTACTCATGAGGGCTCCACCCTCATGACCTAATCACCTCCCAAAGGCCCCACCTCCAAATACCATCACATTGAGTGTTAGGATTTAACATATGAATTTGAGGGGGCGGGGGGGCGCACATTCTGTCTACAGCATGATCTAGTGGCAGTTCCATGAATGGCCTGGCACCCCTCACTCAGCTGACCATGCTGGGCAGGTGCCGGGCTCCTCCTGTCTTGTAGTGAAGGCGAGAATCCAGTTTGGAGCTCACTAGCACCGAACAGTTTCTCACGGATTTAATATATGAATTTGAGGGGGCGGGGGGCGCACATTCTGTCTACAGCATGATCTAGTGGCAGTTCCATGAATGGCCTGGCACGCCTCACTCAGCTGACCATGCTGGGCAGGTGCCGGGCTCCTCCTGTCTTGTAGTGAAGGCGAGAATCCAGTTTGGAGCTCACTAGCACCGAACAGTTTCTCACGAGGCATACAGCCAGGTCAGATGCCTGCCTTGTAACTTCCCTATCTACGCATAATTCTGCCCAGTCACTGACCAGGAAAGTCACTTCTTTCCTGTTAAAAATTCCAAAATTCTTTAAGCAAAAATAATTTAATATGATTATGCCTCATGCAAATAGTCACAGCTGTTTAAATATAATAGGAAGTGAGATTGGAGAAGCTGTGAGTTTTAACCTCCCAAAGACAGCCAGGCATTTCCACTAAAATTCTGGTCTTCAATTTAACCTAGAAAGTTTCTATATCCTTAAACAAACTTTGTTTTTGATGAGAATCCAAGGGCCTATATTTACATTAGAGATGCTTTTGGAGAGCAATTTTATTCTGTTCAATGTGAGACAAAGTTATTTTCTAAAATTGAATGAAGATACTATATTCATTCTGTGTTTAGATTCTTTCACCTCTTCTTAGGAGATTAAAGCATTGATTGAATGATCATTTTTTCTATTACCTATGTAAGTTAAGGCATATCCTGAAAAAACATAAATGAAGAGGGTCTTAAATACATGTCTCTACCTCTATAGTCCTAACTGGTCAGATTTCTATACGAAAATTCTCCTGTGATAGGATCTAGCTTCAAAAAATTACAATGGGGCTTCCCTGGTGGCGCAGTGGTTGAGAGTCTGCCTGCCGATGCACGGGGCGAAGGTTCGTGCCCCGGTCCGGGAAGATCCCACATGCCGCGGAGCGGCTGGGCCCGTGAGCCGTGGCCGCTGAGCCTGCGCGTCCGGAGCCTGTGCTCCGCAACGGAAGAGGCCACAACAGTGAGAGGCCCGCGTACCAAAAAAAAAATTATAATGAAACAAAAAGGTGTGCCCGTTAAAACATAAACCAACTAAAAAGAAACCTCTATAAAACATTATTTTCCTGAAGTTTTATTTTAAGGAAAAAGAGGAAACAAATTATGTAAAAATAAGTTGAAACTAGAAATTAAAATTTTAAAAAATTCCAGAATATATCTCACATTCCAAGCACACTAATACTTTCTTACATCTTTTTGTATGTTCCTATGTACTTAATTTTTCTGGAAATGAGGTTAGATTATAGGCACAATACCTTACTTTTAAAATAGTATTGTTTGTATTCAAGGTCTAAGCAGGAAAACAGAAAGGACCTCAAGTATTTACAACAGAATGGACTTAATGAAGGGAATTCTTTTCGGGGGGGCGGAGGTGGATTTGCGGAGACAGGACTGGAGGCTAACCCAGGGGGTCACAGCAGCTGAAAGGCATTCCACCATGAGGTTGCAGGGGCAAAGGAGGAGAAAGCTTGCTGAGCTCAAGGGCAGAGACCCTGATGGAAGCTGGGTCCTTACCAGGCCTTTGAGAAGGAAGAAGAGCCACTGAAGAGGGTTAACTGCTGCCTTAGAAGATGCAGAGAAGGAAACCTGGTTCCTCCTCCATCCTCTTCCAATCTCCCTTTGGCCTGCCTGGCAAAAAATCAGATCACAAGCCAGCCTGGGAAATGCAGACCACTAAGGTGTAGCTAGTAAAACGCATGATCCAACTGGAACCCAGGGCTTTTTCCCCCCAAAGCAGGTCTCTGCCCACTTCACCACAGCTCACTGCTAAGGTCCGTTCTGATTCCAAGATGTTATGACCCAGACGCAGAGCTGTTATTTGGTTGATTGACTCCAGAGCTCCCCTAAAAAGCATCAAATTACATTTTACCAGAATTAGAATCCTGGTAGTGAGACTGATAGGAACTCTCTGGGTAGCAGTGCCATGTGTCATGCCATCTTATTTTTGGAAACATCAGAAGCACATCAGGCTTCCTACCCTAAGGACTAAGGGACAGTTGGACCTTCTTCTAGGGCAGGCTTGAGGTATTTCAGTTTCTATCAAATATGTGTGTTTCAATCTATCGTAAATTGAGAATAAGCTAAAGAACCAAAATATCTGTTTTGACAGAGTGAGAAAAAAAATGCCAAACATAAAGCAATCTTATAAAGATGTCCAATTAGATCAGATGACTGTAAAATGTTCTACTTGTATGAAATTGGGCACAGTGTGTAATAAAAGCTGGTCCCTTGTGGCTTCCAAGGCTTGTGGTAAGTGCTGACAAGAGGATCTTAATTAGAATAAATCATTTCAGAGTTGTATCCTTCAACAGATCATTGAGAATGCCATTAGTAATAAATTAAAGCATATTTGAAGGGCAGGTGAATAGATGTGAAACCAAATTACTTTCCAAAATGAATAGAGTTCCACAATTAGTTTAGTTGCTTGTGAGCCTGTTGCAGAAGTATCTGCTTTGGTTGTTGTTATTTTTGTTGTTGTTTTTTATTCTAGTAATTAAAGTCTATAGCTAAACATGTCAGAGCCTAGCTGTTAGTTATAAATTTAAGTACAGAAAAAAAAATATTCTTATGTTTAAAGGAAAATATAAGATTGTGGATGAGGGTTTTGGCAATAAAATGATAATAAACGATGTCTGCTTTAAATTAAAAACAAGAAAGTACATAGTGGTCCCATTATAGATGTCATTAACATGGAAAACTGGAATACTCTTTTAAAATTTGTTTGACAACTTGATGTTTCTACCACTAATGAGAGTTTATGATAACTTTATTTACAGCTGTAGAGTAAAGCCTTTACAACACAGGGCCTTAACCTCTAAAAGCAGTCACTATGTGATCAATGGTGCTTGATTTTTCACTATGAGAAAATGAGGCTGAAACCTGAAACGGCAGAAGTAACATTTCTTGAAATATTCCTTGAAACATTTGCTTGTGGTTTTATACATACAAATAAAATTGTCTGCTTGGATAAAAGCACTTAAAGTAGTGAACTTCCACATATAAAAAAGAAAAAATAAGTTAAAGTAAATGATAAAAGCTAAAAGCAAATATTCCTCTTAAATCCATTTTCTTCCTTTCTTTTCTCTCTCCCTTTCTTACTCAAAAATTTATCTAGTTCCTATAGTGAGTGAGGTACTTCGATACTGATAATAAATTCAATACTTGGTTCTTTTTTATTCCCCCTAAAGATCTCACAGTTAAGGAAGGAAGTTAGAGCAATAAACAAATAATTGAACTCTCATTATCTCAGGTTTCTAAATACTTATGTATATTTTCCCTTACCTTCAAGATGCCTAAGGTTATTGTTTGCATTGAGCTCTATCTGATCTAACTTCTGCTGGAAACATCGTTAATTATCTTGTTTAGACCTGTACTATTCACACTAAGGAGGAATGCCCCAATGGTTTACTCTCTTCAACCCTAAGTGAATCTCTTTTCCTCATTCTCAATTGTTTCTGAACTATTTTTAAAAGAGAGGTAAATAATGTCACTAGGTTGCCTATGTTGTTCCTAACATGCTCATTCAGAGCACTCTTCCTGTAAAGGGCAAGATGGTGATATTTTAGGCTTTGCAGGACATATGGCTTCTGTCACAACTACTCAACTTTGTTGTTGTAGTGCAAAAACAGGCCTAGATAATCCGTAAATGAATGAGGGTAACTATAATCCAATAAAAATGTGTGCCCATAAATAAATAAAAACTTGGGCCCTGCAATTTGAATTTCATATAATTCTATGTGTCAAGAAATATTCTTCTTCTTTTGATTTTCTTCCCCTAACCATTTAAACATGTAAATGCTCTTCTAAAATTGCAAGTGGTACAAAAACAGGAGATGGGCTGTACTGGACGTGTGGGTCGTATTTTATCAGCCTCTGACTTAGAGGGGCCATTCTTTGTGTAATCAACTCACTGCAGAAAGGTTAAGTGTTGTTTCCCTGTAGAAGAGTTTGAAACCGTTCAACTAAATGTTTCCTCAATACTGTTAGACATATTTCTTCAAACATTTTGTAATTTTTGACTCTACAAATGTACCTTGTGGAGGGAAGAGAGTAGCGGAACCTCTGTATCCCAGCTCATCTGCCCCTTTCCCATCACAACCCCCTCCACCACTACTGGTGTCAATGAGTGTAAAGCAGATGAAAGGGGAAACAGGTTGATTGTTGGCTTGTTGTCTACTCTTTTTTTAATTCTTGGCCACACCGCATGGCTTGTGGGATCCTAGTTCCCCGACCAGGGATTGAACCTGGGTCCATGGCAATGAAAGCCCAAGTCTTAACCACTGGACTGCCAGGGAATTCCTGCTGTCTACTCTTTACATAATATTGCTACAGAGGGTGGGAGGAGGATGTACTATATTCCAAAAACTCTGCTAAGTCTGGGAAGGCAGAGCTAAAAGCAGCAGTCCTTGTCCTTAGTGACTTCTAGTAGGGAGAGAGCCTGCACAGGAAATAACATGTGACTACCACTGTAATAGAAATAACTGGGGAATTCCTCGGGAGTTGAGTGTACTTGGGAAATACTTCCACAAGTATTTGGAAAGGAGGAAGATTGGAACTGAGTCTAGAAGAATAAAAAGGAGTGAGCCAAACAATCAAAAGAAAGGATACGTTGTTAAGAGGCTTCCAGGCAACTCCTAGCAGCAGGGGTGCTCTTATCAGCCAGTGGAGTAAGTCCCTGCCTCTGATGATGCTGAGATACCTTCCTGACAACTTCCTGTCTCTTGTGCTCTTTGAATTACTTAAATTCCAAGAGGAGCAACCTATTCTGCCTGAGAATTCTTCTCTTTGCTAAAGTACAACTATTCTTGAGAGTGCTAACACATTAAGCCTTTGAACTCATTTGTATCTCTTTGGGATTAAATTTATATATCAATTTGTTTCTTGAAGGCAGATTTTAATGGGGAAAGAAAGGTTCGAAGAAGGAAATAGGGCCCAGCAATGAAGCCTGCAGCACTGAAGTCCAAACCTGGACTGTTTGAAAGTTTTACCCAGGGCTGGTTGTGTCTAGAAAAAGCTTTTTTCGTGAACTGACTTTTAAAAGGGCATTTGTTTGTCTAGCAGCAGTGAACCAAGCCAGCCATTATGCCTTAGAGACCCTGTATTGATCTTTGCAGACAAACCACTAAATAGGAATTGACTGCTACACAATGGAGGATTAATTCTCCCTTCTGCATAAGCCTACAGTGGGCATGTCAATATGCATTTATGAAACCTTGCTCTGTGTAAAGAAGAGAGCGGAGAACCCAATAAGCAAATTAATGTAGGGAAGTCAAAAAGGGAATGTGGCCAACATGTTTTATTTTTCTTCAGTGAAACTAGATGCAATGAAATCAGAAAAAAACAAGTTTTAATATAACTTCCTAACTCTATTCATGGTTTTTAATTTACATGGTTTATACACAGTTTGATGCTAATTATTTTATCGTTTAGAAGGAATAAGATGTGAAAAAAATATTTTTATCACCTTAGTGAGGCTTTCTTGTTGAAACATCCCAAAGATTACAGAAGATTTGAAATAAGAATGAATGTACGTAATTATAAGCTCCTGCTAGCCTAGAAATATAATTTTGAGTGGAATTCTGCTTAGGCTTACTAAATGAGTAGGCAAGTAGGAAATTTATCTGAGTGAAGTCAAACAAATTTCACATCTAAAATAAAATGAAGTAGCTGGTTTTTTTTTAAACCAAATTGATTAGGTAAGATATAAGTTTAACTCCCTAATCATTAATTAATGACAAAAGTCAAACAAGTACACAGGTGGTTTTCAGTAAAGATAGCAAGTAGAGAACACATGGAAAGCTACATGTCGGCTTTAATGTCAAGTCAGAGAGTATTTTGGTGCCTGTGAAGAGTCATCACTACATACCTACTGAAACATGGGACCATTAATGAAAGAGGATGTGGGGTCATGGGAGTATGTGTTAATTTTAAGCTCTATGATCTTTCTCATGATATACGCGATGTGCTGTTTTAACCTCCTCTCAACTTTTCTACTCAGAAACAAATGTAATCTTGCGGTAATTGCAATTCCAGCATCCTGACATAGCAAGTATGGGACTTTGAGGATGATATTAATGAGTTTGTTTTAGCTGTTTTCATGCCTTTGTGTACAGAACAGCCACTCTTCACATGGTGATGTCTTCTTCTGAGAGCAGGAGCATCTCACTCTCATGGAGTAATGGATCCAGATAAGAAGAGTAGCCAGCAGTTAAGGGCTATTAACTGGATGCAAAGAGGTAAGTGTAGCAATATTTTCTATTCTTTCATTAATTGGATATGTAAAGTACAAGTAATTTCAGAGGGGCAGAACCAACCTTGAAGATTTTCTTACTTTACCTGGTTACACAGCTACCAATTTTTTTTTTCCCCCAAAACTAACCTTAACAACTCTAAAAAACCCCGCATAAAACAAAACAGAACAAAAACACAAAAAGCAAAAGAGAACTAACTTTGGGACAACAGAGATCACCTAATCTGGAACACTCTGCCAAATCCCTGCCATGTGTAAGCAGAGAGACATGAGTCACCAACGGGAACCACCTCCACCAACCAAGATCCTCTTGAAGCAGTCAAGCTTGCTCAGTTATGAGAGTGCTCTATCTCTAATGCCCCAGAAGGTGGATGCCAAGGAAAGCCACAGAAACGAGTCAGAGGTCTATTTTGTATAGTTGGTCTGCACCGTCTTCGGGCTCTAAGTTCTCGATTCACCATCATTGGTTCCTACTATCTCAGTAAGTCTTTAATTACCTCAAGAGCTATTTGATGTTTCCAGAAAGCTTTTCTGTGGTTTAATTTCTATTTCGTTCACTTGAAATTTTTATATATGGCATTCTGCTCTCTAAAAATGGGTGCATGTTATAAACTCAGAACAAGAAGAGAAAGATATCTCAATTCCCAAAGGTTAGGAATGGCTATCGTGATGAGATTTTCCATTTTTATCTTCTATTTCATTATAGAACACACTCCTCCTCCCCAGGGGAAGGTAAGTACCATAAGTATTAAATGTGAGCAAACTGGATAATACAGAAAGAATAGGCGAAATGCATCTGAATATTGCTAAGTTCTTATGATTCCAAATTAATATACAGTTCTGGAAGAAAAGAGTTCAAAGATGAGAAATAACAACTGGTAAGCTACATCAGTGTGATTAGTTGTTTCCATGGACAGCTATTTGCAGGCACCATGCTGGCTCATCCTGGGTTGTAATACAAACAAATCTATGAATTATAACTGAACACCTTTTATATGTTAATTGCATTGTGTTTATAACAACACATGTTTTTACTTACCTAATCAGATAAAAACAGTAATTTATTTCTTTGTCAGAACTCCTTTATCATCTAAAGGAAGCTTTATCTGATTAACTTTAGCTGGTAGATTAAAATTCTCGATGCTTGAACATACATTCTCAATGGACACATGTAGGAAGGAAATGACTTTTTAGGAAGAAAACAAAAGTGAGCTTGTTTAGGAAAACTGAATGATTATAGGACTCAGAATTATATATCGAACATTTGATTTTCTTGTATTCATTATCTTTTAGCATTAGAGATTAAATAATAATCAATGTGCTCAAGAAAGCACTGTAATAGATCTACTACTCTCCAGATATGAGCAAAAAGCTTTTTCATTTTATAGCTTTCCTGAAATAAGCTATTGCACAGAGGGAAATGCTTGCTATCGAGCCAGTATTGTTACTGGGCTTTTTCATATTTGCTATGTCTGAATTTGCTTCTGGTATTCCAGTAAAACTAAACCAAACCAAAACAAGAATAGTGTATCATCACAATCCAGACTTTCTAAAGTCCTTACCCTCACATTTTAGCTGTGCAGTTCGCATAACTAATAACGTTACAGCAAAACCTCCCAATGACAGCAGAGGTCAACGAGCCCCAGTTGGCACTTTAGTTTGTTTCAGGAAAAATTAGATGCATTTAAATTTCAGATTAGCAAGAGATGACAGGATCATATGAATGAGGGTTTATTGCGGAGACATTTGTCAGAAATCATGTCCATCTCTGATGGCACATTGCCAAGATTTGTAACCTGCATGGATTTTACTAAAAAAAAAAAGGGTCCACTGTTACTCGTTAACAAACACTAGCATATTATGCCCCATATTACTGTTTCCCAGTTGATGGCATTTTATTTGAAGCAACAAGATTGGAGATATCTCATTTTAATCTTGACAAGACAGGGAGTCAGAACTGCTGTGGTCAAGTTCAGCCCTGTCTCCTAGCAGACTTGTGGATGTAGAGTGAATAATCTAACCTCTCTGAGACTGTTTGATTATCTGCGATATGTGGGGATGAGCATATTCACTCTTTCTGCTTCCCAATTTTGGTGGGGGGTTATTACTCTAAACCACCTCATCCAGGGAGACTCTGCTGTTAGAGATGAGTTGGTGCATTTCATAAATCATATTTATACAAAGTTCATAACCCCATCATTGGGTAGGTATTATTTTTTACCCTTATTTTACAGATAAAGGAAAGAAGGCTTAAAGGGGCTAAGTACCTGCAGGGACAATCACAGGAGAAGTAAGAAGGGCTAGGTGGGCCTGACCTCACATTCTTCAAGGGGCTTACATGTGGTCTTTTTCCCTTAATTACAAATGATGCTTTGCATGCAGATGACATGCATGCTTATCAATGGCAGAGCTGAAATCTGACCCCAGGCATTCTGGACCTTGCAGGTGGAATAAATGTCTTTCAAGAAGCAAATGGGGGTAGATCCTGAATCCGTTCAGGAAATTTAGGTTCAGCCATCACTTCAGGGACCTGCAACTGGTTTTTGAACTTCCAATTTTAGAGGACTATTCCTTTTAGTTTCCTTCTACTTTAAAATCAAATAAAATTTATTTTCTCAGGTGGAAATGTATTGCACTTTTCATTATGGTCTTCTGTTTGCTCTCCTATCTAATATTCTTTTGTTCATTTATATTCTTCCTAGACTATAAAGCTAAGTTAAAAAATAGATTTCAGAAATCCAAAATTCAAAGGAAAACCACAAAACTGAAGTTTTAAAAAGTTAAATAGGCTCCACGGATGCAAGTATAAATTAGACCCACCGTACTAAAGAGAGAGGGCTTTCTATCTCATTCCTTTAAAGATCCATGTTGACAAAAAGTAGAGCAAGAAGCCCCAGTTCTGCCTGATCACATCAACTGTTAATCATTTAAATTGGGAGGAAGCACCTGAGACATCAGCTATCAACTCTAGAGCATAAAGACTCAGTCTTCTTAATTTTCTTTAACTTATTTAGAGTCTTTATTACACAATCAGCTCTTTTACTGTCCACTTTAGCTTGTGTATTTTTATTTTTTCATTTCTTGTGTTGCCTGATTATAGCCTGAAACTCAATAGAATTAATTGTGCGCCTAACTTTAAATACAGACCTTGGTGAACCTTCATATTAAAATGAACCAAAATAAAAAATGGACTCACACTGAAAAATCTGTTATGAATTGCTTTTGCCCAGAAACCAAAGCCTCAAGGAATAGAAGCAGAATATTCTCTGAACTAAATCTGAACAGAACTTGTATAAAACACAAAAACCATTTAAAATCATTCACTTATTCCTAAAGAAATACAAAGAAGTCGTGTCAAATCCTCAGCGCCAAGAAAGGCTATTTCCTTCTGTGATTTAATTTAGGTAACCCTATTGGGTCCCTTTTGCTGGCATGACCCTCTCCATGGCCTATCTGGTTCTAGTTGCTTTCATAAGAAAAACATAATTTCCTTCATTATAGGCCTTTGGTAGTTCTCAAATTAAGTTTGGAAAAGAACATCTTCATAGCTAACAGACATTGAACTGTTTTAGGCTTCCTGGTAAAGTAAAAGCAAGTCATTCAAATACAGTGTTAAATTCATTGCTTTACATGTACTGACCTTCGGCTTTATTGAATAAATAATAAATGTTATACAGCATGTGGAATATAAACTTAGAGATCTAAATGTACATAGGCACTATACTGATGAAATCAGTGTTTTTGAATCCTTAATCAAATGCTAAAATCAGTATCTTTGATGAGAGGATGTGACTTCTCTCAGACAACTGATGATTACTTTATCATTTTTATGTAAGCATTTGTATGTTATATAAAAAAGTATATAAATGTAATATATAATCTACATTTTATTTTATTTTATTATTTTGCGGTACGTGGGCCTCTCACCGTTGTGGCCTCTCCCGTTGCGGAGCACAGGCTCTGGACGCGCAGGCTCAGCGGCCATGGCTCACGGGCCCAGCCGCTCCGCGGCATGTGGGATCTTTCCGGATCGGGGCATGAACCCGTGTCCCCTGCATCGGCAGGCGGATTCTCAACCACTGTGCCACCAGGGAAGCCCAACATTTTATATTTTTGTATCATATATATGAACCAGGAAAAAGTTTAGTACAAAATTTTCTAATTGTAGTGTAGTTTAAGGAACTATACTGTGTATTTATATCTTCAGATAAGTAGTGGCAGAAAAGCAGAAAATATGTGAGCAACAGTGTCGACAGCTTAAAAACGTAGAGAAGAACATAGCTAACTGACTAATGTGAATTAAAAAATCAGACCAAGGGGCGAAAAGTGTACAATAGCTCTAGTCTGGTAAAGGCATACAGGTATTATCATTATTGTCTCTCTTGCTTTAGTGAGCGTAGTGAGAATGGATCAGGTAGGAACGCATGTTCTGCCAGCCCTGAGTGAAAATCCTACTACTGCCATGTAGCCTGTGTGTTAATTACTTAACCTTGACGAGACTAAGTTTTCTTATCTGTCGCGCAGAGCTGAAAACCTCAGTTTGTTAATTTTCCTGATACAGTCTAAGTACCAATCTTAGAATGGCTCTTTATGCCAAGACAGTCCCAAGTTATGATGGTAAATAAGAAAACTTGGGTTTGGTATGGTTACCAGACCATTTGCCCTCAGAACTGGGGTTCATGTCAGGAGAAACTGGGGAAAAATGCAAAATCAACCCAGGCTCAAAGAACTGAGATGATAGTTGACCTCCTTTATGACTATCTCTCTTTTCAAAGGGGCTGAAGTGTACAAAGTCCTCCTGGCTAAAATATTTGCAATTGCATTATTGTATAATTTAACTTTTGTTCAATTTTAATAATGAGACAGAGGAGAAAATATTGCTTCACTAAATTACCTGCTCCCTGCTCAGATTTGAATATGTAATAGCTCAGTCAATGGCAAAGCAATTATAAATGTCTGCAAATAAAAATAATTCCTTATTCCTGGTGTGCAAACATATGTATGTGCCTTCCTTATCAGTTACAACAGAAGTTTGAAAAGAGACTTGGGAACGATATGTCGTTCTTCCTTGTCCTCACAGTGTATTGAAATTAGGGTTCTTTACCTTATTATAATTTGATTCATTACTGTGAATTTGAAGAGTGATTAAACCATCAGGTACAAAGCAGCAACACACAGTAGATACAGAGCGAGCACAGGGCTGGCTTCATGGGTGTGTGACGTTACATTTACACATGGCCACGTGCTCACAAAGGCCCCCTGATGGGTTTAATGTTCTGCTGCTGCCATCTTGAAATTCTTAATAATTCTATCTTTGATGTTGTGTTTTGTGAGTGCAATCCTGTGGGACGATGGAGCACACACAAGAGCGGGGGAGATGCACACAGCATGGGTGTCAGCTGTTCCTTGCTGCTCTATTTGCATATAACACGTCCCTTGAGCACAGAATCCTAGTGGATCCACACTAGGTGGGAGTTCAGCAAGACTCAAAGCAAGTACAAGATGAGTGTTACATCCCCGCCTGAGGAAGTGGGGAGTGCTTACAGCCTTGAAAAGTCATGCTTTCCTCTTGAAGCAGAATGTGGTTCGAACACAGAAAGAAGAAATGGCATTCTAAGAACTGTGAACAAGAACTTCCACCACATCCCTTTTTCCTCCTGTCTTTTTCCCCCATTCGCCAACCACTTATGCTGAAAAGGGTGACCTAGAAGGAAAGGGGAAAGATAGGGCAACCCGTAGGAATCCAAAACCTTTCCCTTCAGCCTTTCCTCAATCACAAGCAAGCCAAAGGTTGACAATGTTGGTGTAATGGGAGCTAACCATTGAAGGTACATAAAAACAACTGAGTTAGTTTTGTGCAGCGTTTCCATTATTCTTATAAAACCAAAATACACATGTGTATTTGCGTTATGAAATGTGGATTGTGTAATTTTGGTGTTTCTGTATAGAAGGGGAATATTCACATTTGCATTTAATGCCGATATTGCCCAATGTAAAGATGAACTATAAAATTTATGGTAATAATTTAAAGTTGTAAGTTTTCTTTATTTAGAACCCCATTAAATAGCAAATAAAAATTATGACAAGTAAAGGGAAACTGTGGAAGAAGGGATAAAACTTTCCATTTTAACACTTTTAAGGGACTTTATTTCATGCTTTTTGAACAGGGGCTCGCATTTTTATTCTGCGCTCAGTTCCGCAAATTACGTAGGCTAGCTGGCATGAACAGGGTAACACAGTGCTTAAGTCCAAAGGCTTTGAAGCCACCCAGAGCTAGATTTAAATCATGTTCTGTCACTTAGTCATGGCCTCACTTTTCTAAGCTTCAGTTTTCTCATCACTTAATTATTTAATCAACCTATATTTATTGAGCTTACTGGGTATACTGTGAGATACACAGGTGAGTCTCTTTACCTTCATAGAGCTTACATGGTAAAGAGGAAGACAGAAATTCAACCGATAAACAAAAAATAAGTGCATAATTACACATTAAGATAAGGGCTATGAAGAAAGACAAGGATATTTTGAAAAAGAAAATTGGGGTGGGTGTTGAGACCTAACTTATTTTGGGTAGTGAAATATTTAAGTTGAGACATAGAAGATGAGTAGGAGATAACTTGGAAAAGAGTTGGGCAACGGAAGACATGAAAATACCTAACTCATAAGGCATCTATGAAGACTGATACACATGAAAAACATTAGGACAGTCCTGGCAATAGTACACAGTGAACACAAGATAACTTTATTATTATTAGAAGGCTTACACTAGTCGGTCTAGAAGGTGATTCTTAGCCTTATCCTCACTATCCATTCATATTAGGCAATGTGTGTATAAATATTTTTCTAGAAAGTTCATTATCAGCATAGTCACTCATTTAATGATATTTAGCTGACCTTTAAGTATGGAATAGGATTCCATTCTGTTAATTCTCTCTCCTTGGCAAAGCTCTTTCTTATACACACATATCAATTTCTAATGAACTTACTCAGGAGGCCTGTAGTTCATGGTCTGAATCTATATGTTGTCTGACTCGGTTTTGTTTCATTGCATTGTGATAGCATGCTTCCCTTTGGGTATGAGAGCATTTCAATTAAAGACAGCTAGTGAAGGTCTTTCCTTCTTGTCTTTAGTTTTCTTTTACTGGTCATTGATTTTAGCAACTGTTATGAAAATGAGGAAAAAAAAAGTGTCATTCTTCTCTTTGAGTTGTCACTTTTGTCTCTCCCTTTCTACCAGTCACGGAATTAGCGTCTCCCTTATGCCTCTTTTATCGGAAAACAGGCTCTGTGTCATCTTCCCTGATGGAATCCCAGGTCTGAGGTCAAGTTAGCTAGTTTCTTGCCAAAGCAGAAACATCTGGGAAAGGCTGGCAAATGTAGAACTATCCCTGAGCAAAATACTGTGATAGGTGAGGGTGGTATTTGCTGTCACGTTGCCCCTCACCACTAGCTCTCTTACAGTCTTCTTTCCTTTATCACCCAGAGCCCTCAGGATGATGGAGCAGTATCCTACTGCAGCCTGCCTTGTCCCTCAGCAGCATCCTGAGTGCTTGACAACCCCTTGTTCACCCCAACCAGAGGCAGATAACAAAGCATGAACTTCAGGGCTCTGAGAAGGGTTCTACCGATGTGTTCACAGTGTCAAGTCTATATTTGTTTAATTTTCCAGAGTAAGTTATTGTACCCACTATAGACTAGTGCTGCTTCTCTTTCTACTTGTACTTTACCGTCTTCATATTTCCCCTTTGGTCAGAAAGTGTTGGAGCACTTTGGGATCTGGCTAAAGGATTAAGTTGAGCATACATGTAGTTGGAGTTTAGTGGGCTACATTTATGTGATTCATAGCCACTTCCATGAATAGTTACTATTGTGATAGCTGTCCTGGTGTAGGAATTATTTCCAGAAATACACCTACCACCCTCTGTGCCAGTCTCCCTGTACCTGACCCAAAGGCACAGGGCTAGCATCTGTATCAATATAGAAATGTGTTCTACATCATCTGGCAATGGAGATAGGTGAGTTTCTTCTAGATTATCCAGAAGCTAGTCTGAGGAAAATTCTTCCAATCATTAGATGTGTAAAGTGGTAAGCAAAAGATTAAGTTCTCATGAATGTCAAGTTAAAAGACAAGTTTTCTCCTGTCAGGGATAGAATTGATAATTGAAGGTACACTGCATCATACACTTTTAATGGGAATTTTAATGTAGAATTGTACTTAGTTACATTTCTAGAAAGACAGAATTCTTGCCTTTTTAGGAAACAAACCTTTAATAGTACTACAAACTATAAATATGTCTGTTTTATGCACCCCAACTATCAGTTAAATAAAACCAAATTTTGATCAACTATGCTATAGCACAGACTGAATTCTGCTTATATTCTCTATGTAGAAAATACTACAAATACTATTCTTTTTTTTTTGTGGTACGTGGGCCTCTCACTGTCGCGGCCTCCCCCATTGCGGAGCACAGGCTCCGGAGGCGCTGGCCCAGCGGCCATGGCTCACGGGCCCAGCCGCTCCGCGGCACGTGGGATCCTCCCGGACCGGGGCACGAACCCGCGTCCCCTGCATCGGCAGGCGGACCCCCAACCACTGCGCCACCAGGGAAGCCCCCAAATACTATTCTTATGCAAAGAGGTGAGCAACAAGTATGCGACCTAAAAATGTAAGGGAAAAGTATTATAAATGTGTGTTAAACAATTAATTCGTAGAAATATTTTCTGGATTTTGTGACATTTATGTTACTATTCAACTTTCTTAAAATGTATAATTTGCTGTATTTTCATAATTCTAAATAAATATTTTTCTATGAAATTTTGCATTCATTTTGCATGTTTATCTTAAAGAGTCCTCAAAACTGTATAAGCTTCAGGCCCCCTAAAAGCTGTTACCATCCTCACTTCAACTCTATACATCTTAATCATCAGAAAATTAATGTTATGGTGACAAGCATTTTCTGGTACCCTTAGTACAATTTTATGGTGGGGTACTAGCCTCTGTTCTATACCCGTTCCCAAGGGTCTTCTAATCTAACTTTATAAAATGAACAGTGAACTGCACAATCCCACCCTCTGGTTTTACACTCTGGTCCACAGCTGGAGGTGAAATAGAAGCTAGTCAATAAGGAACCCTTTATGGGGATAAGAGAGACAGAAGGGGATTCCAGGGAGCTGTGGAGACTAGGGTTGGAATGGGTAAAGAGAGAAGAGAGAAACTGAGCAATACATCATGTGAGCAGAGAGAAAGGGGAGAGAGTAAGACCTTTATTCCTTTTCAAGTCCTCATTCCAACATGCTCTGTCTTGAGATCCATGGATCTCTCTGTAACTTTATAACACCCCTGCTTCACATCTCTCATTGATTGGATTTGAATGACTCTCTGTTCCTGGCAGGGAAAAAAGTCCTGAGAAATCATCCTTCTCAATGAATTTGCATTTTACTGGAGGACTCTGAAAAATAATAGTTATGATTAATTGAATGCCACCAAATTATTGAATACTGACACCATCTCTCATCTTCACAAAGTTCCCAGCAGGTAGCTATCATCGACATTTTAAAAGTGAGACAATGGCCTCGAGCAGATGAGGAACTTGCTAAAGATCATGTAACTGGAAAGCAAAGCTGGGCTGGAACTCACCTTTGTCTGACTCCAAACTGTGTTCTATCCATTATACCACACTACCTACCAGTGTCTAAAGCCAAAGGAAGTAATTTCTGCTGATGGAATTTTATGTGATTTTGAACACATGACTTTTGGATGTTAGAAGCCATAGAGATCATCCAATTAAATCCCTCATTTTTACATTAAGCTCATTGACATCTTACAAGGGATGCAGCTCAAAGTTCCCGAATAAGTGTTGGAGCAGAGCCAAGAACTTGGGTCTCCTGGTTTCCTTCCATTAAAATTTACTTATTCTGATAATGTACAAGAATCCCAGACATAGCTCAATACTCCTTGAATAAAAACTATTTACCTTTGGTAAATTCACATCTAATACTTGACAGTTTTATTCCAAAAGAATAGATTAATAGGCAATATTCAAGAAATTTAAATATGAATTCCTTTAAAAAGTGATTTAAATTTTATTCCACATGTTCATTCATTTTAAAGGATTTACACTTTATGTCATCTAGATTATTTAAAAACTAGAAAAATGACAGTAATACTTGCTATCAGTAGCACCTGCTGTTTTACATATATTATTTCTAATCCATGCATAATGTAGTATGATATATATAGGGACAATGAAACTTAGATAAATTAACTTACACATGGCCACCCAAATGATAAGGGGCAAAATAGGATTTAAACCAGATCTTGGTTGACTACAAATAGTAAATATTTTACCAATTTTGTTGAAGTTAATATACATAAGATTCAAAATGTGGGCATTTAGACATGGCTTATGTTATGCCCTTATTATTTTGTGCTTCTTTTCTTGCTATCTGTGAAATGATTATGGCTTGCCATTGAAATCAACAATCTGGTTAATAGTTTTTAAATATTCCTTGAACAGAAACCTTGGTATATAAATACTCAAGACTGTGAATTTTCTCACTGAGAAGGAATAGCCTTTGAAGAAAAGATACATTATAAGAAAAACAACGTACCTGACCAGAGCTTTAAGATTTAAGAATCATTTCTGTATTTCAAACTGAAGTTCAAGCATTTAGAAGATTTATTTAAGTCCCTAGGAAAAAAACATCTTGGGAATTCTACCATCCTGAATAATGCATCATCCAAAAATAAACCGGAATTTATTATGAAATTCTGCTATTTCAGAAGTGCCTTTTTCTACAAATTGCTACTTGGCTATGTTATGGTTGATTACACTGATATTGATTTTTGTTCCTCTCGAATAAACAGATAGAGGTCATGAAAGGTAATATTCTTTACCTAGACTTTTTCATTCACGATTCTATGAGAAGGAATGTAGACAGGACTGGATAGTATTTGGCCAATAGCCATTATTATGTGAGGTGAAATGAATATAAATTTAGCAGAGTGCCTCACATACCCTAAAAGCTCAGTAAGTGTTAGCTATTGCTATTTTTATTATTGGCTATAGAAAGATGCCAGGGAAACCATCAGTGATGTGGATGGCTCCCTAAAATGAACACAGCATTTTGTCAAATGTTTCATGAGACATCCAAGTGTGCTAGGCTAGTGGTGAAATAAAGCTGCTTTGCGTAGCTACCAGATGGGATTTCTGCATTTGGTTTGCTCCTGGCTTTTTGCCATCCATGTCAGAGCCCTTGTCGATTGCCGTGGAAATTTGATCTGACCTGCTGATGTGACACTGCTGACACCACAGTGCGGCCAGTGCCACCTGCAATGTATCAGCACTTTTCTGGCTGCAAGTTCCACATACCTCTAACAAATACCCAATTTCTCACTCTGGAGATGTACTTTCTTTTCTCCTTGAACTTAGGCCCCCAATTTAGGGCTGTGTGATAACTGTTCTTCTGAATGTTACAGTCAATGAATGGCCTCACGTCATTTTCCACTTACAGTCAACTGAAAGAAAAAATTGGCAACCAAACACTCTGTCAGCATAGCCACATTGCTCCCAATAATTTTAACTGTAAAGGGTGAAAAAAATCAGTTCAACATCCAGGTAATTATTCTCCACTAGGATTCACCACCTTTGAAAGGCAGTTTGCCAAGGTCCTGAATATCACCATCTGAAGGGTGATGGCTAAATGCTGACTCCTGTCATGAAGCAGTCAGAATGGAAGAACACTGACCTTGGATAATTCCTAAAGGAAGTTACTGATGAGGGGTAGAGGCAGCTATCATTTTGGTGTTAATTTAATAGGCAGTTGGTGGCAGTGATGGTTGTATCCAGCTCATGTTCCAGTGAAAAGTAGCATGTGTGAAAATTTGACCCATGGTCAGATATTTTTTCTCTTTGACAGCAGCCATTCCAGAGTTTCTCAATAATGCCAACTTAGCCCCCCAGTCACTGGACCAATTAGGACATCTATATTCCACGTTCCACATTTGAGACCAAGTTTTCCACTCTTTTCATGGATATATTAGAATTGTGTAAACTGAGCTAAGACAACAATAATCACAAAGTGAACTAATATAACTTTCCAGGCAAATGACTTAGGAAGAGGAGCTCTCCTTTAGAACATGACCAATTAGCCAACCTGATTTCCATCCTAAATTCACCTAGTGTCTCCTTCACTTCTTGTCTCCTTCCCTGCTGGGCAGGGAGGGAGATTTGGAAGCTTTTAATTTTCATTGTGAGTGGAACTGTGTGGCAGAAATGTCTATAAAGTCAATATAGCTAGTATACATTTTCCTTAGTAATAGAACCAGAACCCCAATTTTTTACAATTGAAGTATAGTTGATTTACAATGTTGTGTTAGTTTCTGGTGTACAGCAAAGTGATTCGGTTGTGTATATATATATATATATATATATATATATATATATATATATATATATATATATTCTTTTTCATATTCTTTTCCATTATGTTTTATTGCAGGATTCTGAATATAGTTCCCCGTGCCATACTGTAGACCTTGTTGTTTATCTGTTTTATATATAGTAGTTTGTACCTGCTAATCCCAAACTCCTAATTTATCTCCCCCCCACCCCACTTTCCCCTTTGGTAACCATAAGTTTGTCTTCTATGTCTCTGAGTCTGTTTCTGTTTTGTAAATAAGTTCACTTGTATCATATTTTAGATTCCACATATAACTGATATCATATGATATTTGTCTTTCTCTTTCTGACTTACTTCACTTAGTATGATAATCTCTAGGTCCATCCATGTTGCTGCAAATGGCATTATTCCATTCTTTTTTATGTCTGAGTTTTCCACTGTACGTATATACTACATCTGCTTTATCCATTCATCTGTCAATGGACATTTAGGTTGCTTCCATGTCTTGGCTATTGTAAATAGTGCTGCTATGAACATTGGGGTGCATGTATCTTTTTGAATTTGAAGCGTTTTCTCCAAATATAGGCCCGAGAGTGGGACTGCTAGATCACATGGCAACTCTATTTTTAGTTTTTTAAGGAACCTCCATACTGTTTTACATAGTGGCTGCACCAATTTACATTTCCACCAACAATGAAGGAGGGTAGAACCCTAATTTTTTTGGCTATGCATTACAGCCATTCAACTAGGTACTAATTCAGCTAGGTATTACCATGTGACTAAGTGCTGGGCAGTGAAATAAATGCAGATATGTTGGAAAGAACTTTGGGGGAATTTTCCTTAAAAAGGAAAGGGAATATCTATATTTTTCCCCTTTCTGCCTTCTACTGCCTGGAACATAAATGAAATAGATGGAACTCCAGCAGCCCTTTTTGGCCATGAGGACAAGGGCACATCTTAAGGGTAAGGGAGCAATGATCTAGAAGAAGACTGTGTCTCTCTACACTTTGAGGAGTCACTGTATCAGCCTTCTATGTCCTACCTTTATTCTTCTTATATGTAAGGGTCAAAGGTACTTCTATCTTGTTTAAGTTACCTGGTCAAAATGAATCTTGATACAGATCATAATGGACACTACAGAAGGTTTTTTTTTTTTTTAACATTACATTTATTAGCTATTATCTTCCCCTTTATGACTCTGCACAACCCTATGTACTTTTGTGTTTACTAAATATTTAATGAGCAAATGAATCTTAACCGTCCTAGGATAGTTTTGTGCTACATCAGCAGAGCTGAAAACATTGATTTCAAAATTTGTTTGCTTCATTAATGACCTTGCCAACCTGATTAAAATTGTTGTCAACTTTTGAAAAATTAATTTTTTTGTTCTTTAAGTGCTCAAAAGTTTGCATGTTGACAAGGGCCATAATACATTAATTATGATTTATGTCATGGTTGTAAGATCATATCTAAATGGAATATTGACTTCAAACAACAAAAAAAAACTAAGAGATAGCTTATTTATCATGTCATAATTTCACATGATGGCCATAAATAAAAATGTGGCTCTGTAAATTGAACAGGCTATCACTCTGGGATCATGTGCCCCACTGCTTCCACAAGGCACAGACCTACTTAGTGGGAAAGAGTTAATATGGATACAGATAACTTTGTGAGTGTTCTTTTTAAAAGACCTTTTAAAGAAAAGTGTTCTTTTCTCAAGTGTAATTAGCCTTATATCAATTAGCCATATGAAGCTTCTCCCTTTCTACTGGCTCATTATTTGCAGTAAATATACATGAACAAAAAACAAACAAAAACAACGAACACTTCTCACCACTCAGTGAGACACTAAAGGACCATTTACTTTAGTGTCCTTTCCTTTAGAGATAAACTTCATGAAAGATTAGTGTAAACTCACGCTCTATTCTCACTTTGATGAGACTTTACTAATGTAATTTGTCTTGACCAACCTTTAGCATTTGCCACTCTTTTTAACATTATCCCTGAAGCTCTCTTAACTCTCAGCTTCCGTGGGAGTCCTTGTCCTGAATCTCCCAGTTTAGTAGCCACCCCTTATTTTCATGCGCTGTGTCTTTTCTCCCACCATGCTAGAAACATTGTTTTTCTTAGTATTCTATCTTGAGTTTTTTCCTCTCTCACTTCACATGCCACCTATTTTCTGATGACTCATAATTGTACATTCTAGTTCCTGAAATTTAGAGTTGTATTTCTGTAATCCTTAAAAAAATCTACAAACCTAAGCCTCATCTCACCCACCTAAATGTCAAGCTGCTGCCTCTACCCTCTCCTCCAACAGTGTTTTCTCTTTTGGGTGATGACATCCTTATTTTCCTTCTCGATTCCTCTTTGCTTTGGAAAACTCATTCATCCTTTAAGATTAATTTCAAGTTTCATTTCTGCCTGGAAATGTTCCTGACCTTAATGGGGAATTTTCCCTCTCAGGTGCTCCTGTTCTTTGCCCCATAACACCAAGGTCTTACTTCTGTTTAATATTTTCACTCTGTTGTATTATTAAATTACTTATAAATCATTCTCACTCCACTGTTAGCTCCTTTTGAGCTGGGCTCCAGGTTGTTTATCTCTGTCTTTGGGATCTGCTACAGTGATCCATACAAATGAACTCAAGGACTCCTTTTGAATAAATGAGTGAATGTTTCCTTAACCTTTGCAAATAGAGCCATAGTTTGGATACATTATTCACTGTTTTCATCTGTTTTTCATTTGCTAGACTTTAATCATCTCCCATCTCAACTCGTCTTTTTTCATAAGTAAATTCCTATTAAGTTTACAGACTATTTTTTACATTAAAGAAATACCTAAGTATATAGGACAGAACTACAGAATAATCATAGTAGTATTTTCTTGTTTCCCTATCTTTTGAACCCAAAACACAACTGTTTTCTTGGTGGTGAGGGAGAAATACATGTCAGATTCTAATACCAAATTCCTTTTTTTTTTTTTTTTTTTTTTTTTTTTTTTTTTTGGTATGCGGGCCCCCCCCTGTTGCGGCCTCTCCCGTTGCGGAGCACAGGCTCCGGACGCGCAGGCTCAGCGGCCATGGCTCACGGGCCCAGCCGCTCCG
>NC_041218.1:30274396-30320994 GCF_002837175.3 Physeter macrocephalus
GCGAACCCGGTTCCCCTGCATAGGCAGGCGGACGCGCAACCACTGCGCCACCAGGGAAGCCCCCAAATTCCTTTTATAGGGTAATTGTGATTAGAAACCTGGCCTACTTATTGGGTCTGACACTAGGATTTATTCTAAATTTAGTCAATTAATCTACAGCCTGGCACCAGTAGGTACTCACTAAATATCTGTTGAGTGATTTTATGCACAAATGACTTCATCCATTATTTCAAGTTGAGATAGCATGTGGACTAGCTCATAACTCATGGTAGTCATGAATAGCTGACATTTACTGAGGGCACAAAATGTGCCAGGCTCTGTTTCTTACTGTTTTATATGTATTATCTCATTTAATCCTCATAACAACTTTATAAGGTAGATAATGAAGATGATGATGATAATGGTGATGATTAAGGAAATTGTCTAGAATATCACCACTAGCAGGCAGTAGACCTGAAAGTTAAGTCCAGCCGTCTGGGTACAGCCTGCATGCTCTTAAGTAACCTGCAATAGTTGCTCTGTGATAAACAAAGGGACTCTCCATGCACTAAATTTATATAAACAAATATGTTTGCCTAAAATATAAGGGTTATGGGTAACCTAAAGAATTATTCCTTGACCTTTTTTCAGAGTATAAATATAGTGATATTTAAAAATCCACAACCACAATTGGGTGAACTATAAATAAAAGCTCTTTATTATTTTCTAAAATGTCCAGTAATTTTATTTGAGAGCAGTTGATACACGATGTTAAACATATTTCTTCAGTCTCAGGCCCTGCTGACTATATTTTACTGTTTAGTGGCAGGCTACTTCCACTTTAACTATGTTTCACAGCTTTGTTGATTGCTTTTCTTACGTTATCCTGTCATTAGCCTCTCAGCTTCTACTTTTCATTCTCTTGCAGTGGGTCCGTGAGGGTAAATCTATTGCTTCCTTACTCTTTTGCAATTTAGATGCTCTCACATTTTTATGAAACCTCTCTAAAGGATAATCTGTATATCACCACATGCATGACTTACATATTAGAGTATATAGGAAAAATTTATAGTCTGCACAAGCTGTTAAAACCTGTTTAGCATATCAGACTAGGAACTCTTTATTATGAGGTATCTTGGTGCTCTTTTTAAATATCCTGGAGCTCTTCATAGCTTCTAAAACAATAATTATAATAAAAATTCCTCTCGCACAAAGATAAATCTAAAGGGGGATTATTTTATTCATCTAGACGGAAAAAGTATTAACTTTTTAGAGCTTGGCATTCTAAAAATCAACACTGGAAAGAGTCTTAGTTAAGTAATGCAAAAATTATCAGGTGCAGTATAAAAAGCTTTCCTCTGATGACTTTACCTCATGGTAATCTCATTTGAAAGGAGAAAACACATAAACTATACCTGTAATTAGAATGCCAACTCACTCATTTATCAGCACTTAGGGAAGATTGATCCCCTCAATACACTCTCTCCCTATGTGAAAATGATAACACTTTCCCTGATTCAGCAGTTCAAAGCGCTACAAAATAGAATATCCTCAAGATTGAAAAAAGGGATAATGTCACTATTTGCAAATGTATATAAATGTATTTTTCAAATATTTAAGTAATTATATTGATATTGATAATCTATAAGCATTTTACGTACTCGTCAAGCAAGACAATTTAAGGTTTAGACTCAGTTCACACAGTTTTGTAACATGACCAACTTCAATATGGAAAAATGACCCAGGAGGCCCCCATACACTTCCATTAAAATATTACATGTTGGGTGGGGGCTTTGCAGGCCACTCCTAATTAGCAATGAGAATGGTTAAATTAAACTTGGCCCTGGCACTCTTAACAAAATGGTAATTTATATTTCAGCTCAGCCAAAATTTTTTTCTGTTGAGGAAAATGAAAGTGAAATGATTTCCTTTTACTCATTCAGTACTAACCAAGAATGTCTGCAACCCATATGGAAAAGAGCATCACACTGGGTTGTCTAGGAAAAATAAAACCAGGTTTTTCTAAAAGTAAATTACAGTTTGAGTTAGATAGCTTTATGCAACAGAAATGTTGCTTGGGATAATGACAATTCTGGCTGGATGCCTTGTTTGATGCTCCCAGAAGTGGTTTCCGTTGAGACTATTAAGTAAAAGGATTGATATGATATGGAACTCCAGTCAGTGGTGCTCCTTGTTTGAGGATTAGTTGACTCTGATTTATTTTGGCATTTCATTTTACACCTCTTTTTGAAATCAACTCATGGCCTTGTGGCCAATCAACTAACATCTGTAAACTACACAGTGAACTTCTACTTTGAAATACTTTATATGTATTCTGATTAGTCTTACATGATCTCAAACTTTACTAAAATTAAATAAATAAAGGGCTTTAAATGCAGAGAGGAGAAAGCAGAGGGCTCTGCATGGATAAGTAGAAGAAAATGAAATTTCCATTTTCACTGTTTTTGTCATCGTCATCATCATCATCAATAAATGTATTTATTAGGTTCACACATGCACTTGCCACTTCCTGCTTTTTCTTCATTATAATTTCACTTGAAGGCATACACATTTGGGGATTATTAAAAACGTGCTAATTCAGACAGCTTCGTCAGTAAATGTTATAGGGGAAATTGGATATTCACATGCAAAAGAATTAAATGAGACCCTTATCTTACCCCACCCACAAAAATGAACACAAAATGAATTAAGAACTCAAATGTAAGACCTGAAGCCATAAAACTAGAAGAAAACAGGGAAAAGCCTCCTTGACATGGGTCTTGACAATGACTTTTTGGATATGATGCCTCAAGTACAAGCAACAAAATAAAAAATAAATGAGTGAGACTACATCAAACTAAAATGCTTCTACACAACAAAAGAAACAATCAACAAAATGAAATGGCAACCTATGGAATGGGAGAAAATATTTGCAAACCACACATCTGATGAGGGATTCATATCCAAACTATATAAGGAACCCATATAACTCAATAGCAAACAACAACAGTGATTTTACAGAGATTTTCTTACTTGGAACAGAAAGTCATGTGATTTCTGAGCTTGCCCAATGCTGAGGTTTAACTTCGCAGTCATCTAATAACGAGCACAGGGCAAGGGTAAACATCTCAGAGCACCCTAGGCATCATGATGGGTAGTAATATCAACAAGAAACAGAATTGCAGTGGTCCTTCTAACTCATTTTAGTCTTAGTCTTTTTCATAATTGGAGGCTGTGGGACATAATTATGGAAAAACAATCTATCATTCTACTGGAATAGAGGGCAGCTGAGTTAGGACTTGACATTATCTCTGGCCTGGCTCATAAAAGAAGAGATAGTTGCCCTCCAACTTGAGTGTATATCTGGCCATTTCCAGTAGAAGAAAGGATTTCAAAGTCATACTTAGTTATTTATAGATTGTGTCTGACTTAATTAATCCCAGGTACCAGACTGTACAGTTCTTATGAACATAAAATACTTTGTAAAGACCACCTGTGAGGACCCTACCTAGGTCTAGGTGTCTAACATGAAGGGCTGTTCTCTAAAATATCAAGCTGGGATGGGCCTGCCCCACAAAATGTAGATAGGACAGAGAGACCAAGTTTTAAAGTTTGGAGAAATGTAGACAATAATTGCATCAAGCTGGAGGCTCTGGCACAAATGGGCTTGGGAAACAAGGCACCAACATGGGTTGCCAAGAGTTGGTTCTGAGTCTAATTCCTAGTAAGTAGACAGAGAAGATTATTCTTGTCAATTTTCAAATGTTTTGATGTTTCATCTCCTTTCTGGCCTTTCTCTGTCATATTGCTGCCCCTGTTGTCCCAGGAGAGTAGAAAGGAAAGACACAGATAGACGCATTGGGGATTTAGACAGGACACTGTTCTAGCTGCCACTTTCTAGTTGTGTGACCTTAACCTCTCTGAGTCTCAGTTTTTTCTTCTGTAAAATAGGAGTAATAATACTTACTTTTCTGTGAGGATTAATTTTTGAGTTGGCATATATAAAATGGCGAATACGGAGCTAGACATGCAATAATCACACCCTAGAGGCTATTTTACTTCCCTACTTCTTTCCTTTCTCTCCTCTTCCCTCCATTTTTTCTCTCCTTCTCCCTCTCCCTCCTTTCTTTGCCTCGGTCCTCTCATTCTTTTTTCATCATCTACTGAAAACTATTTTTAAACCACTTCCCATTTGCTAAGGACTATGTTTGTCACTGAGGATAATAAGTTGGTGCCTCAAATGGGAAAATGATCCCAGTCCACATCAGCTCACTGTTTAATAAATAAAAGAGACAAACATTAATCAAAGTAGGACATAGTGAGTGTAAAGAATTATAACTATTAAGTATAAAGCAGAAGTATATGGTGCTATGAGAGTGAATAATAGGGCTACTAGTATCTTTTCCTTTTCCCCTTTCTATAAGTATAAACAGAAAAACAGACTATGCTAGAATAGAACCCCCAAAGCTGGTAGAAAGCGTAAATGCTTATGTGTTGATGAATTGATCTTGAAAATGCATGACTGCTGGTATTTCTGTATTTTGAATTTCTGGAATCAGGAAGTTGAATAAGTTGAATAAGAAACATATTTCTATTTTATGTTTGTATTTTATGCTTCTTTGGCCCATTTTTCTGGGATAGTAGTTGTTTTAGTAGACTTTCATAGGTTTACTCTTCCTTTGAGTAAATGAATAGAAATTCCTTTGTTCCTTTGGGGAAAAAATATACTTCGGAGTTCAAAACAGTTGGTTGCCCAGAAACTCTATGTTAGATCACATTACAACCACTCAATAGAAAATAAAGCTTCTTCCCTCATAGGGGTTTCATTGTAATGAATAGAACTGAGGCAGCTTCACAGTATGGAGTGCCCTGTAGGGGCTGAATTCTCTCCCAGGCCCTGTGGCTTGGACAGAATAGAGCACTCAAAGTCCCCATCTACATAAAAACTCCTGCTACAAAGTGACAAAATTCAGCAGTCCCAAGCAGCAAGACACTCTCTTATTGGATAATAATTCTCTTCTAGTTAATCCTAGAAGGGATGGGTTCCTTGCAGGAGGTCTTGGACTCTGGGATAAAATTAACTTTTTATTAAAGGACTGCGCCTGGGAAATCTCTTTTCCTCACTCGTCCTGTCTGTCAAGTCTGGGGAATTTGAATTCTGTCAGTCACATAAACATAATCTAGTGTGGCATTTACTCTCATTATAATAAGTGACTACTTTATGGACAAAACTGGGAGAGAAAAAGAAAAGATAGCTTCCAAAGATCTTTAATAGAAAATTTGGAGTTAAGTGATTCACAAAGCATCATAGTCAAGGACCATCATTTCAGAAGTTACCCTTGGAGTAGATTACTGAGCTGTGGCGCTCTTTGTTGCACTAGGAGTTGGCCTTCATGTAATATCACACACACACACACACACACACACACACACACACACACACACACTAACAGACTCGTTATCTCTTCTCCAACTACCCATCATCAAACAAAAGAAAAATCTCTCTTGACTCCACTTCCCTCTCTGGCTGCCTCTTCGTTTCTCTCCTTCCTTCCCTTATAGCAACACTCTTTGAAAGATGCCATCCCCAGGGCATCTCCTTTCATTATTAGACTGTCTTCCCCGTCACTTCACCAAAATTGCTCCTTTCAATGTCCTCTGAGTGGCTAAATCTAAAGATCAATTCACAGTGTTGGTCTGACTTGGTCCATTCACAGCATTTGACACAGATGAACACAAGCTCCTCCTTGAAACACTTCCTTCACTCGGCTTTAGGACCCCGAGTTCCGCTGGTTTCCCTCCTAGCTGACCTCTGCTTCTCAGCCTCCACGTTGCATGGACCCCTTTGCACTGGAGTCATCCAGCCCTCAGGACCAGCACCACCTCTCTTATATGCATACTCACTCCCTTGGTGATCGTAGCGTGACTGGCTTTCTAACATTTATACTCAGATGACGCCCAAACTAGATCTTGTCCTTACATTCCAGACTCACACATCCAACTGCTCATGTGTCATGTCGATTTGATGTCCAGTAAGCATCTCAACATTAACGTGTCCCAAACTCCACTCTTAATCTTCCCCTCTGGTTCTGTTACTCCCTGCCTCTCCCAGTTTAAAGGTAGCATCATTCCTCTAGCTGCTCAGGCCAAAAACCTTGGAGCCATCCTGGACATCTTTCTCTTGCACTCACTGTGCAATCTGCTAGCAAACCATGTCAGCTCAACATCTGAAATATACCTACTGTCCCTTCTCTTCTTTACATGTTCTCTGCAAACACTCTGGTCAAGCCACTATCTTCTCTCTCCTGGATTATTGTGACAGCCTCCCGATTGGTCTCCCCACCTGTGCCTTGTCCCTCATAGTCAAGTTTAGTCTGGTAACCAGAGATCCTGACAAAACAGATGTTAGAAATGTCTGATAGATTTTACTGCTCTGCTTAAAACGCTGCATTGTCTTCTAACCTCACTGCGGATGAAACCAAAGTCATTGGGATGGCCTACACGGCATGCATCATCTGACACCCAGGTAAAGCTTCCTGCCCTCCTTGTACTAGTGCTACTCCCTGGCCTCCGTGCTATTCTTCACCAACAACATACATGCTCCTGCCTCTGGGCTTTTGCACTTGCCTGGAATTCTCTTTTCCTAGATATCCAAGGCCTTTAGGTCTTCACTTAAATGTCATCAATACCTCCTGGGAGTTATTTGTGAATTTCTTTCCTTCTTAAGAAGTATTACCTGAAAAGGTAATACAACCATCTTTGTGTGTATGTGTGTTTTCATTTAAAAAAGAATAAAGCCAATTTAAAAGTCATCCTAAAGAGGGTATTTTTCTGCATGCCTCACACTTGCATAATACATGAGCTCTTTATGGACAAGTACCAGGGAGCATACTTGTCTACTGAATGTCTGTCACTGAAAATAAATAATATTTTCATTTTTAATAAAAAATTATTGTTGAAAAAAGAAATATTTTCTAATGTCAGAAATACATAAAAAATTTGTACTGTGATTTACAGGGTGCCAAGGAGAAGATCAGGAAGTATGTAGAAGTATCTAGAAGTATTGTTGATTTGAATAGAACTTCAACACATCCCTTGGCTGATGGTAAAAGGGTTTAAGAGATGGGCACTAGTATATAACCTTCAAACTCTTCCACTCCCCTACCCTGGTACAGAGGGCCAGGAATCTTGCTGTTTAGCTGAAAGATGCTCTGGGGAATTACTAAATGGAGAATATTCCCAAGATAAAAAAAAGCTGTTTAGTTTCCTACCCTTATTTATTTATTTGTCCCTAGGGAGAATAAAAAAGGGACTGCAAAATGAAGTTGACTTACACAAATTCCATGCTACAAAGAAGCACCTTGTCACACTCTTCAAGTACATTATCCAAGTACTTTTAGAGAGAAGGATAGTGATGATTTATAACCAAGTTTTCATATAAATCATTATTAGTAAATCAGTATATTGATCCAAAAATAAAATGAGGGGCAACCTGCATCATAAATTTTATGATTTGGGATTTATTATATATATTTCAAGTAAATATTAGGTCTGAATTATACAGATGGTGATTTTATATTCACACTCTTTATAAATAAAGATACAGCAAACTACAAAATTAGATTATTGAGCTGGAAATATTTTAGTTCAAAGACAAAATTAAGTACCTGTTTCAATGTATGTATCCAAGGTACAAACATTTATAAAAAGGGGAACTGAATTTTTTGCAGTATTATTCACTATGATTCAAAATTGGTGACAAGCAAAAAGAAAACAATACCAGTGTTTCATGGTATTCTGTACAGTGCTGTTGAATTTTTTGTGTCCTGTTTTGCATTTTTCTTGTCCAGAAACAGAAAATGCAATGTGAATATCTGAGTTAGGCCCATCTCTGTGCATTTTTCAGCTCATGGTCCCATTTCTCATGAAATAAGACTCTGCAATATAATGACACTATGTGTGGGTGATAACCATGATAAGGTTCTCTCTAACATCTGGAAAAATGGTAAAGCAGAGGGGGTACCATTTGGAAGAGAATATTGACTATGAGTGGTCTGCTTTTGGATACATCACTGAGTTATCCCATCTGCAAACGGCCCTCCCTTTCTTTTTTTTTCATATTCTGGATCTGGCTATTGGCATACAGGAGGTAAGACTTCCCTTCCTCATGCTCTGTCTTATAAAAGATCTTTTTTTGAGAGTGTTAACATTAGGAAAGACAGACAAAAGTATTTTCAGAGTGGTGCAGGTATTTCTATTTTTAAAATCGTAACCAGCCTTGAGTATTATTCTTTAAACATTTTTTTCTTCAGAGATTATGTTATGTAATGAAGATGGAGTCTCAAAATGAAACAAAGACTGAGAATAACAGACATAGTTTTCAGAAGCTCAAAGATAAGGACAATGAATTCTCATTGCTCTATGTAGGATCTTCAGAGACTGGGAAGACCTCCAACTATAGAGCAAGGTTTGTCAAATTACAGCCCATGGGCGAATTTGGTCTACCGCATGTTCTTGTACAGCCTGAAAGCTAAGAACAGTTCTTAAAATTTTAAATGGCTGAAAACAATAAAAAAAATTTCATGACACAAGGAAATGGTATGAAATTCAAATATCAGGGCCTATAAAGTTCTATTGGAGCTCACATATGTTCATTTGCGTGTTTTCTGTGATTGCTTTCATGCTACAATGGCAGTGTTGAGTAATTTCCCTGAAGTGTGTATGGTCTGCAAAGTTGGAAATATTTACTCTCTGGTGCTTTACAGAAAAAGTTCAGAAATTCTTTACCCAAATTGCAGTAGGATTCAGCCTCATAGTCTAAACTAAATGCAGAATTCTTTCCATACCTGCAATATTGATTTATCTACCCTTATTTTATTATTATAAGTACAATTAAATAATTGAACTCCAATGACAAAAGAGATACTTTTGAAATAAATCAACTGTTTTAAAAAGGTGAAGTATTTTAAAAGGTATATTTCAATCCCTATTTCACTAACTATAAGAATTATGTATCTTTTGCCCTTAATATTATGAGAACACCTTGATTAGAATATTGCTTATTATAACTTACCATTTAATCTTATTTGGAATCCAGATATTCTTATGTGGGCCTTCAGAAATGTAAAATGCTTGATGTAAAGACCCTCTAAGCCAGGGGTCCCCAAACCCCAGGACACAAGCTAGTACTGGTCTGTGGCCTGTTTGGAACTGGGCCACACAGCAGGAGGTGAGCAGCGGCAGGTGAGTGAACATCTGCCGCTCCCCATTGCTCCCCATCGCTCGCGTTACCTCCTGAACCATCCCCTCCTCCCCACCCCTGTCTGTGGAAAAATTGTCTTCCATGAAACCGGTCCCTGGTGCCAAAAATGTAGGGGACCACTGCTCTAGGCTATGTCCCTCAGGGACTAATATCTTGACCTTTGCTAGAGAGAAAGTTTTTAAACTGCTTCCTGCTGAATGTACAGGGTTGTGTGTGGGGGAAAGGGGAATGGTCAATCTTTTCAGTCTCTTGAATATGCTCTCTGAGATCCAGGAATTCTTGCCTCTTTTCCCTATAAAGCAGTGGTCCCCAACCTTTTCGGCACCAGGGACCAGTTCCGTGGAAGACAATTTTTCCATGGAAGGTAGGGGGGAGTTCAGGCGGTAATGAGAGCGATGGGGAGCGGCAGATGAAGCTTTGCTTACTTGCCTGCTGCTCACCTCCTGCTACGCGGCCAGGTTCCTAACAGGCCGTGGCTGGTACTGCTGTAAAGGACTCAGAGGAAAGGTAGAAACAGATTCTAATAGGACAACACCTGACTACCAGGGGGGTGGGGAAGAAAGGTTCTCTTCCTATCAGAATGGCATCACTTTTTACTTTTTCTTAGTAGTAGAGAAATTTAAAAAAAAATTGGCTTGTCAGAATGTTCCTTAGAAACTGTTTTTTGAAAGAGCTTTCTTCCTTATGTAGAACAAAACATATTTTATCAGGATTCAAACAAAGCTGTGGAGTAGAAATTTTAACTGCTTTTGTGACAGCAGATATGGAGTTGATACTGCAATGCTGAATGACACCAGATTCTGCGGTGACAAATAGCTTGTAGAGCAGGAGTTGGCTACACTTGCGTTTGGATATTTCTGTGTTCAGCTCTGTGATCATGCATTTATCTCAGAGCTCCAAATTCTGCCAACTGACACTGTGTCATCTGATATCGTATCCACTTCCTAGGGCTCCATGCATATTGTCAGATTACTGTCCCAGACACGTAATCTGATGCGAGGGAAGTGTTTGTGAGAACTTGAACAGACTCCTGCATCAATGTCTGTATTGGACCAAGACAGGTCTCATGACACAGAAGAACCCTCAGAGCGTACACATTCTTAGTGCTTAGTTAACTGCCCAATTTTTAACAACCAAATCGGTAAGGGTGATGTTCCTTACAGTGGAGCGGGAGAGAGTTTCACCTTTCTCCTAGTCTTGGTTTAGACACACACACAGGGACTCTACCTTTCTCAGTGCTCACCTATGTTGCTGCCTCTGGGCCTTACTAGTAATTGTTTCTGTGACTTAAGATCTACCAGAAGATATACCAGAGTAACTATCCAGAGTCTACCCAGAATATGTACCTTCCTGTGTGGCTTAAAGTTGGCTTGAATTGCAAAACCTCTAATTTCTTAATGGGAATAGGATGAAAACTACTAACTAATCTGCTACAGGTCTCATTATCTACAAGGGAAATTCACATATCCTATTATGATATTCTAGGAGTGCTTCTTGTAATTTTTTTCTATTAATCTATGACTCCTTAAAAATGACTTCTACTTACATGTAGTTGCATAAGCCACGCGGCCCCAGGCACTGAAATGCAGTGTGCTAACTTGAACTTCATGAAACATATTTTAGCAAAGATGAACTCGCTATATTTGAAGGCCTCAGGTGTAAGGCGACTCCACGCTAGCATGCACACAGAGTTCAATACTTTGTACAAAATTAGGCCTTGTCTTGACAGAGGCTTTCTAGTTAATCGGCAATATCCCTTTTGCTTTTAGGTGATGATAAAGTACTCCATTTTCTTATTACAACAATTTTACTAAATAAAGGCTCTATTTGGAGATGGTCCCTATTATCCCAATGGCCCAAATAAGAAGCCACAGAAACATTAAAAAAAAGTACAAGGTTATTTTATACACGCTGCAATGAAATCATCTGTGTTTACTTCCTCATTCCTACCATTACTCCATCTGCATTTAAGGTCTCAACTCTCAAGTCTGCTGAATCTCTGGAGTGCTATTTCCACTGCTAATTTCTTTTTCTTCTTAAAGAAAAATCAAGGGGATTTAACTTTTTGATTATTCAGAATTCTCATCCCCTATTTTACTAAAGTTTCTGTACTAGAACTCGCTTTTGTCGTAACTAGGCTCATCTGATCTTGTCATTGAATACACCGCTACCCTCAAATTTTCAATCCCCTTAGTCATTTTTTTCTCTGAGCGTAGACTGTCCTGATTGTGTTATACATGTTCAAATTGTGCATATGTTAAATAAGAGTTATAATATTATTTAAATAGTTTAATTATTCCTTTTGCTAAGTATCTTAGAAAATAGAACTTTTCACATTCATTTTGAGTATTTGCTTCTTGCACTGACTATAAAAATGCTACCTGTATCTTTCTTATTAGTTCTCTTGATGCTATCCCTTTTCACAGAGGATAAAGCACTTCTGAGTTCCATGGATATCTTTCAACACCAAGAAACTACAGAGTTTCTTGGACACACATCATTATTAGTGTGTCTTCTTGCTGACTTGTTTAAGAAATGCCAACTAGTATGTCCATAGTAGACTAAAGTTCCTCCTCCATCTCCATTTGCAGTGTCATCAACAGAGAAAGCAAATCAACAACCGTAGGACTTTTTCATTTATTCATCAAACATGCACTGAATGACAGACACTCTGTTTGGTGTTTGATATAAAACTTGGCTCAGATTGCTAGGGGGAGGAAGTAATTTCCTCAGTTAGTGTCTCTACTTTCAGGACTGGCTAAAAGTCAGAATTTAATTATATTTTTCAGGTGAAAAATTACACTCATATTCAATTTCTGTGGCAGATATTGGTGTTCCCTTTTTCTTCAGCCATACCTCTTTTTCCTTCCTTAAAGAAGTCCAATTTTGCTCAGGTACGGGATAATGTTTTTCTCTGAAAAAGTGGCATCCAACCAGTATTTCATGAGATAAACCAATAGGTTGTCTAAATCAGACATGGCAATCCCATTTGTCTCTGCCAATAATGGGTTTTGAGATGGACAAATGAAGCAGTTTTGGCCAACAGGATAGATGGGGCGTCTTCTGGAAGTCCCAGCACATGGGAAGACTGGCCTTTCTATTCATCTGGAAGTTGTTCTACGAAGACATGGTACTTACAGCTGCTATAGTTATCTTAAAACCCTAAGTAGGGAAATCACCAACACACCAAATGAAGACAGAGCAGAAAAGTGGAATAAACATTATTAAGCTACTAAATCAAACATGGAATGGCCTAACCCCAGAACTCTTGTTAAGAGAGAGACAATAAATGACTATTTCTTAAAGTACTTTTAGCTGGGCATTGTGTTACATATAGCTAAAAATCTTAACCGATACAGTTACAACCATGTTCCCCATTAACATAATCCTGAGTCACTGCTTCATTTCTGAAGACTTCTCTCAGCTTTAGCTGTATGATGTTGTTATAAAAGAGAGTGCTGTGTCTTTCAATAATCATTAAAATGGCTAATCAGTAGGATCAGTTTTTATAGCATTAGCGGAGAGCTGGGATAATTTTTAGTTGGTTCCATGGAGTCTTTGCGCTTTTCATGTATATTGGTGTTTTATATAAGGAACAGCACATCAAAGGAATTTTAACCCATTTTACATGTTATTTCAATTCACTGTCCTAGATTTTATTTTACTCTGTATTCTACTAATTAGGAAAGGTGACCATTATTGAAAATGCATCTGAAAGATTGCTAATTTTTAATTTTTAAGTGTCCAGATAATATAATTTGCCGTGTACAGCAACAGATGTATTGTATTATGGACCTCATATTTGTTAATACTATCTTTTATTCCTCCACATATCTCTGAGGGAAATAATTGATGTAGTGATAATAACCTACACTTGGAGAAAACATACAGAAATCTTGTGAAATTAGGTTTACGTTCCTTAACTTGGAAAAAGGAAAATAAGGGAAGGTTACTATTGCATTGATGAACTGAATTGCTTCAAGTTATGACAACTTATGTTCTAGCAGAGTTTGAGATTATAGTTTTGAAAATGAGACAATAAACTGCTATTAGAGCTAATTTACATTCATTACATTACGTAGGATATTATCATTTAAAAAAACAGTATTTTTTCCATTGTACAGTTATCTACTTAAAGTTTAACTGTGCCTTTTTGGGAGTTTCATTTAATCATCTCTAAGTTAGTATTAGCTGCTTGGTTAGCTTAATTATGTTATTATGAGATAAATAAAACCCTTTCATATGAACATTCAGTAAAGGGTATTTCCATGCATGGTATTAAAAATAATCCCCTATCTCTGATATAAAAACTAGCATTCACACACTCTTCCTGTGTTTTCTTAGCAATACTGCTGACAAATAGGCTTCTTGATATTCAACAATAAAAATGTAAATAGTGATAACCAAAAGACAGAGAGAAATTATGTAGCCCCAAACTCATTTATGTGCATAGGATAGCTTGATAAAAACTGAGTAGAAGGAAGTTTAGTAACTTTCTAGTAAAATCATAATGCTTATGCCTTCATTTTATAGAGGTGGATATATAAATTATTTGTTATTGATGCATTTTAAATATTTCTAACAGAAATGTCACCAGATGTTGGCACAGGTGAAGAATTGCGCTTGCAGAGTGAATGTGTTCAGTTAGTCATCTTCCCCATTTCTCTATCAAAACCTTCCTCACTGATGATAAAAGATTCTGGAAGCATTACAACTGAAGGGATTTTATAATCCAAGTATGGCACCTCTACACTCTCTACACCTCCATCCAGAGAGGAGAAAACTAAAACACAGAAATCTAAGGCTCCTCAATTATTTAGTAGCAACAGAGGTCCTGGAACTCCTAATTTCTGTGCTCTGAAATGAATAGTCCTGGGCAGTGAACTCGTTAGGGGCCATGCGTGACATCCAAATGCCACTTTGAAATAAGTCTCCTTTGGAGAACTGCTTGTTTATATAGCCTGAGATGCACTAGCCATGAATACGTTGTTCAAAATGTGAAACTAATTCCAGTCCTTGAATGTGAACTATGGGGTTTCATCTTAAAGCACTAACCAGCATCGTATACCATTACCGATAGTCCAAGAGCTGTGCCAACACATGGTACCATGCTGGCATATCAGTCAGGGGCCTCAAGACCAAAGGGGACTTGCTTTTTTTGATTTAGTGATTCAGAGTTTATTAACTGTATCTGGATGACTTGTGCCGAAAATCCGTTTTATCTAAAATTAAACTTATTATTCCCTACCTTATTTCTTCATTTCTTTATTCAACAAATATTTACTGAATGCTTCTTTGTGTCAGGCAATGCTCTAAAATGAAGGGATTTTCACAGCAGTGGATAAAACAAATTCCCTTCTCCCAAGGAGCTAACGTAGTATTGGATTAGACTGAAAATAAATTAATATTTAATGAAATGAAAGGCAGCAATAAGAACTTTGCAAAGTTAGTGGTTAGAGAGATTGCACCTGGAGAAAAATATGGACTGGTGGCCAGAGAAGTCCTCTGTAATATGACATTTGGTCAAAGATCCCATGTATGTGGCACTTAGCATGTGTTATTTTGCCTTGTAATTTGTTTTAGTCATTCACTGAGTATTTGCTATGTGCCTTCTGTTGTAAGGCGTGCTGTCTGGTATCATACGTGGATGAAGCAGTCACAAGTCGTTGCCCTCATGGGGCTCACAGTCTAGGATCAGAGATACAACATGTATATATAGTAATAACTAAAACAAGGCAGACAGTGGTAAATGTGGAAGAGAAATATTGGTAATGTGCTGAGGAGTTTGGAAGATGGAAAGAAAATGAAGGAAATGCTCATTTCTATTCATCTAGCCTTCCCAAACACATAGTAAGGAGGTAGGAATGATGTATTTTTCTTTCTTTGTATTTCAACTTCCTCACACAGTACCTCCCCTGTTTGGGTCTTGTTTGTACTATGGAAGTTTGCTGTAGATTATGACTATTCTCTGAATGTTGTTTCTTCTATCAGTTAGAGACTGCTGTCCTTTAAATTGTACTGTAGGTGACAACTATTCACATGTAAATGAATCATGTCTGAAACAAAATGCAGCTTCCTCTTTTAATTCTCTTGTATATGTCTACCTACCCCAATTTAAGCCATCTCAGACTTCTTCTTCTCTCTTAATCTATCGGTAGCCTCATTATGAAGAGATGACTCTGGGTCTTTGTATCTATCTATGTAGGTATTAGGGGCACTTGAGCGATGCATGTTTAAGTGAGCAAATGAATAAATGATAGGACCCCTTCTGGGTATTGAATTTGGCATTATTTAAATCACTTATGAAATGGACATTTTTTCATGATTAAAGGGAACAGAAATGAAGAAAATTTTAAGTTTAAAAAAAAGCTTTTAAAAGAAATGTACAGCTTGGATTTCATGGTTATTCTTAGTGGAGCAATAGAACTTCCGCGTCTAGTGCTTGGTTAGGCAGCAATTTCTTTAAGCAGGTGAAAAAAAAATAAAGGAACTAAATTAATTATGTGCATAAAATATGCTGTCCATGCATTTAAATACACGCAGGGTTGTCTTCTTTTGTGAGCCCTTTCAAACCCCAAATGTCTCATTTTAAAAGGAATTCTTTCAGCTCCTCTTTCAGTCAAAAGATTAAACCATTTTAATTTTCTGAGGGAAGAAGCCCCCCAAAGCCACATAGAAGTTTTTAATCCTGCCCTAATATAAGCTGAATTTTCCAAAATGCCTGCCTCTAAGGTAAACAAAATCCATTAAGAAGTAGTTATTAAGCCCTGTGGACAGAAAACAATATTAGAATCCTAAAAATGATAGCGTTGGGGCAATGAAACTCTTTGGAAGTAGAGTACAGAAGCAGGAACAGAAAAGGCAGAGGGCTCCTTTAGTATAAAAAAATGATTATGATGAAAAATATAACTAATTGGCATTTTCATTGTTTCTTTCAATAAAAAAATCTCAAGAAACTTTACAGGACAAGAAGGGTGATAAAATGAAGCCTCAGGGTAAGCTATCTGATGGAACAGGACGGAAATATATACAAGTACAGAAACTTCACTGTTTATGTAAGTTGTGTAATGGCCTAGTCATATATATATATTCTGTCTGTATATACTCGCTACCAGATTTAGTACTTTTGAAGGGCTTAAGGTTTAAAAGCAATAAAATTCTTTTAGAAAATACTGTTACCTTACAAGTGTAGTTCTAAAGTCAAGTACAACTGGATCAAGTCCCAAAAGGTTTTATGCTTTGAATTAATACACACACACACACACACACACACACACAAACTAGACTGTTATATTCACAATATGCCCTTATTGAGAGGGAATATATATACATAAATATGAAAGATGTTAATATATGCATATATATGTATACACATGTATGTATTTTATATCTATATCTATGTCTATATCTGTATCTGTAGTGATATTGATATCAATATCTATATGGTGTAAGAGTTCTAGGGAATTATAATTATTTTTAAAATTAATTAATTAATTAATTTTTGGCTGCATTGTGTCTTTGTTGCTGCGTGAGGGCTTTCTCTAGTTGTGGCGAGCGGGGGCTACCCTTCATTGAGGTGCACAGGCTTCTCATTGTGGTGGCTTCTCTTGTTGCAGAGCACAGACTCAGTAGTCGTGGCTCATGGGCTCTAGAGTGCAGGCTCAGTAGTTGTGGTGCCCGGGCTTAGTTGCCCCTCAGCATGTGGGATCTTCCCAGACCAAGGATCAAACCAGTGTCCCCTGCATTGGCAGGCGGATTCTTAACAACTCTACTACCAGGGAAGTCCAGTTCTAGGGAATTAAAAACTGTAAAACTAAGTCCTATTCAATAAAATGCAACAGGGAATTGGAAATGCACAATATCTATTTAGCTGCTGGTATAAATGTAAGTGATGTTCTTGCTAAGATCAGATTCCCTTAACCATCTTAGAATTAATATTTAAGAATCACAATGAAGTTTAAATGTAACCCATGCTAACACAGTACATGTGTTCTGTTCAGATAAGGCGTATTTTCAATAAATGGAGTGAAGGATCAGCCTTGGTCTCAATTCATTAAAGCCATCTATTGCACTGACAATTCAACAAAATGGTTCAGAAATTAATGATTATGTTTCCAATAAAACATATAGATGGAACTCTGATTAACCTATATGGACTACTGATTAGTTTCATGAATCCTAAAATAACGCTTGCTATACATATTCTTACTGACCTAGAAATAAGCTTGAATCTCCTTTTAAAACATAAGCCTACATTAGTCAACTTAGGAATTAAAGAACACATTCATATTGAAATCTTTTCCTACAGAAGCTAGTCTTTGTAATATCTCAGCACTTTGAAAATGAAAACGAAAGTACTAAAATCACATATAACAACTGGAGATGATGTCCTAAAGACTGACAGACCTCCTCTAATTTATGCTCTTGATGTCTCTGGAAGTTCGGGTTCCTATATTCTATCTACTGGATATTCAAATTTCTGTAATTTAAAGTAACATTTAGGTCAGCATTGGATCTTTCATATATACTTGAGTTCTCACCACCAATTATAGATGGTCATGGAAACTCAACTCAATAGTGGACCCATCTCTGTCCTTAACTATTTCACAAAAACTAGCTGGATAGGGAGTTTTTGGGACTAACAAGTGGCCTGTTTCCTCATCCTTTCCTGGATCTTATCAGTTCTTGGTTTATTGGCTTATTCTTCCTTGGAACTGATTTTTCCAAGGTGACTGGCTACTGGCAGGCCCTCTGATGTCAGTCATGTAATGTATTACATTTGTATCATCTTACATTTGTATTAAATGTATCATCTTGTTAGCACTGTCTCTGTTTTCATTAAATATCAAGTCGTAAAAAATTTTTTTTACCAGGCCCAGTAGCTGTGATTTTTGCCTTTATTCAGTTCCAAAGACTGTTATATAGTCAATTTCTGCTCTTAAATCCTGGCAGCCTGATCACTGTCAGGTTCTCTGTGATAAGAATAGCAGTTTTCAACCCACTCTGATCAGGCATTGCTTGATTTTTCCATAGTGATTACCCACTGGAATGACAGAATGCTTATTTAATCAGGACCCAATGTAATTAGCTATGACTTTATGATTTCAGGTTTCTGTCCTTCAACAACAGAGCAAATTTGATTACTACAGTTAAATCCTTTAAAAGAAGATACCATTCTTAGTTCTTATGTAGCTTGATCACCCAGATTCTTCTTTTCTAACTTCTGTCTTGCATCATCGAACAGTTGGATTTGTAAGCATTTTAGTCATTGTATTTTGAAATAGCCAGAAACACAAGGGAAGGAAATGTTGGAAGAAAACTAGAAAACAAGCCTGGTTACCATGGCAAATATATGCACAGTATTTCCCAAGAGAAATGTAAATAATTGATCAAGAATTTTCCTCACTTCTTAACTCATCTCTATATCTCAAAATGTATTTATCTTCAAATGAATCAGATTATAATATTCAAGGCATTATTAAAGAAATATGAGTTTGTGGCCAATGTAGAATTCGTATAATCTAAAATGAATGAATCTGTTGTTAAGCCAAATACAGAAAATGCTACAGGTACCTCTACAACTGAGAAAGACTAACAATCCACACAATTTAAAGACATCTAGAAACTAAGTCAATCCGTTAAGTTCAATGATGCAGAGCTGAGCACAGTGAGACTAAGCGATGCCCACACTGCATTTAAACAAAGTGAAATACATCCAAACTATGTTTTCAGTTAATGATAAAATTCCACTTAATTGCAAAAAAGAAAGGGAAGCTTTTAAAGACAAGACTTCACACACACACATACACACACACAATCAAAGAAAATCGTTTCAACATTGGCAACAGAAAAGCAACTGGCCAAAACAATTCAATACAACAACACATTTATTGAGCATCTCTAAATGCTAGGTTGCTTTTGCTGCTGAGGATAGAAGTGGGTGCTACACTTAGATAACTTACAAACTAGTCGAGGGGTTGGCAGCTATATAGCTCATTATAATACTATAATAAATGAGATCATTGAGAAATAAGAAGTGTTGTGAGAGCACAGTGACCTTTGAGGTTGTTCTTATTCCTGACATCTACAGTTCCAGCTGCATGCAGATAGGTCTGAGATAGAAATAGGTCTGTGGCATATGGGAAGTCTCGCTACGATTCATTCTTATACATATTCCAGAGTCTTAGACATATGCTGCATATAAGTATGCAATCACCATAGACAAACAGCAGCCACTCAATAAAGAATCATCAGGTTAAAAACCATTGGAGTTAGCAAGCTAAAGTAGTGTGAACGGAGTTTAAAATTTGTATTGATTCTAATTAACTAGATAGATGAAATAGTTGTGATTTGATGAAAGATTTGTAAGAAAAGAAGAAAAGAAAGTCTTATTTCCAAAGAAAGTTGCAGGTTGGAAAAGTTTTTTTTTTTTTAAACTTCTAATTAAGGCTGGGATGAGATCAAGTCAGTAAACATCATAGAAATTCTGTAAATATCAAGAAATTGCTTTTTAAAGTGATGTATATTGAAGACATATTTATTTTGAAATTAATTATATTATAAAGACACACTTTACCATTTTACTTTTTTGAGAAAAGAAAAGCCCTCCTCCCACATACAGACCCCAGGTAGAATATAAGTAAACTGCACTAATATTAAATTTGAGGTCCTTGGGCTTTGCAGGCACGTGTGGTTGTCCATGAAGCTAGAAGTTTATGGAATTGTAGAACTAGGAAGATATACCAATAAATTACCTTTAGGATTTACCTATTTTTTAATAGGAGAAGGGAAAATTTAATAACTGGAGGGATTAGGTTGTTTATCTGAAAATATTTGTCTAAAAAATTCCCAGACACATAGAATATAACCAGGTCTACTAACAGCTTTCTCTCAGGAAATTCTAGATAAAATTTAACATGCCTAAACCTGCACTCATATATTCATTCCTGAATTTACTATTCTATCAATTTATATTGATTGAACTCATATGAGACCCTAGGATACAAATTCAAGGTTTTTCAGACTTTAAATTGAGTGCCTTAGATTCGCAGGTAGAGTCTATTATGGGACTAATATAAATAAAATACTTTCGTCTGTCATTAGAGGGACACCTAGATTAGGCTGGCCTGTGGCAGGTCATTTAAATAAGGCATTTTACAGGTGTTATCTGGGTTGCCTTTGAAGGAAAAATCAGAGTTAGGCAGGTAAAGAAGGGAAGGCTGTATAAAGGCAGGAGGAATGAGTAAGAAACATTAAAAAACTCACGCAATTCAGAATGCCTGGAATATAGATTGGGAAATGCAGATGATGTTGAATGTTGTCCCTAGGTCATGGAGGGCATTTAATGCCATAATGAGGACTTAGACTTTATTTTATAGTCTATGAGGAACCGCTGAAGGATTTATAGCAAGGGAATGACATAATAAGATCTGCATTTTGGTAGGCTCATTCTGGCTACAGAGCAAAGAATTGGTTAGAGCAGGACAAGACAAGACAGGAGACGAGTAAGGAGGCTGATGATGCGTTCAGGTGTGAAGTAATGATGTGGAGGAGGATGACTTTGAGATCTGTAGACGTAACACAAATAGGAATGGCGGCTGAAGAGGCTCAATGTCTATGACGACTCTCAGATTTCCGGTTGGGCAACTGGTTAGATTCAGATGCTTACCACCAGCATGGGAATAAAAGAAGAGATGCAGATTTTGTGGGAAATAAAGGGAATTTAGTTTTGAACATGTTAGTTTTGAGGAAGTTACAAAATATCCAGTTTGAGACAACTGGAATGCTATATATTTATGGATCTTGTATTTGTTTGACTATACCAGACTGGTTACTATGGAAAAAGGATGATGCATGGGAATTTTAGTACAGTATAAAATCTGAAAGGTTTCTCCCAGCTTCTTATGAGTGAAGCCAACTTCACAATTCATGGAAGCCACCAGTGAGAAGACTTTGCCTCTGCCAGTTGCTATTTCTATATTCTACAGCTATATAGAAAAGCTCAGAGTTTGGGAAATCATTAAAGTTTTTCTTGCCCTTCTCAAGTTAGAGATAGGAAATCTAGACAGCCTTTCAGTGGATTCTCTCTTTGTATCTCCCTACCTGTGGAAACGCCTAGTAACTGAGATATGTAGTCAGATAGCTTTTGTTTTCCTATAGCCAGAGCACCAAGTTAGCAAATGATGAAAACAATGTTTCACCATATCCATTATTTTCTCTTCTAGTTGTATAAATTTATCTAAATTCCATTGGTTCTAGCAGGTTGGAGAAACTCATAGAGCAACTTCAGAAGCCAAGTAAATGTAAGCTCTATATTCCTGTTTGTATGATAATTTGAGTGACCTTGGAGAAGGACATGGCTGAAACTCAAAAGATTTATTTGTAGCCTACACAGAATTCTCCTCTTGGAAAATTCATTACTATTACTATCACCTCCATTTTACACATGGGAGATAATGAGGTTAGACTATCATTACTAGGAAATAAAGAAAGCTGAGTAACTCTGTTTATTAAATCCTATTTAGTTGGTTCTGCTAAGATCCATTTTGAATGTCTTAATATTTTACAATTATTATGGCTTCCCTAAAAGAAAAGAGCTTTACCAATCTATTTACATGACGAACTAGAAAGAATGGACTGCTAAAGTTTTTGAGAAGAGCTTTTTAGAAACAGGATCATCTATAAAACACTTTTAAGAGGAATTAATCAAATTTTGCAACTGGTCCTAGATAATAAAGAAAAATGCCAATGTAGTGAAAGATAAAAATGCAATGATTTGGTAGCTCTATCATCATAAATATCAACGAGCTCTGTAATTTTAATGTTGCTGAAATTGGCACTAGGGCATTATTGATTTTCTGCATCATCTAGTGGTTTCCTGCAAATATCTTTTATAAAAGTGCATAATACATCTTCTTAATAATCTTTTCTTGGGTCATATACTATCAAATTCTGCAGAGTACTATTCATTCAGCAGTAAAAGTCATCGAACATATTTCTATTAAAATTTTATTAGACTTGAACTAATATCCTGAAGCTGATACAGTGTAATTTTACTGTTCAACCAGCCACCTGATTGCTTTATGTTAAGAAACATTTTAAAAATCAGGAACACTTCCTAAAAGGGCTATTAGAATTCATTAGAATTTTATTTTTTGGCTTTTTTTTTTTTTTTTTTGCGGTAGGCGGGCCTCTCACTGTTGTGGCCTCTCCCGTTGCGGAGCACAGGCTCCGGACGCGCAGGCTCAGCGGCCATGGCTCACGGGCCCAGCCGCTCCGCGGCATGTGGGATCTTCCCAGACCGGGGCACGAACCCGTGTCCCCTGCATTGGCAGGCAGACTCTCAACCACTGCGCCACCAGGGAAGCCCTATTTTTTGGCATTTTTAATGTAGACATAATTATTTTAAAGGCATATTGAAATAGTGACTTTTCTTTCTCATGAAATCCCTCTTTTTTTTCCCCCAGTTCTTTTCACTTGGGCAAAAAAAGACATTCTCAGATCATGACCTATGTGAAATGTGTGTTAATTTCTGTTCAAGTCCCAGCTGCTTTACATCTTGACATAGAATAATTACTGCACCACACCATGTTAGAAAGAGAGAAGATAGAAGATAATTACTGAACTTTATGTTACTATTGATGTGTGAAATTTTTCAACGAAGAAAATCCATTCATTTTGATAATATAGGCACACTGGTTAAATGTGCAACTTTGTCCCATGAAAAATTTATTCTTAACACATTTTCCCGCTAGTAAACCATTATTTAAGAGTGCTTCAGTGAATTTTGATTTTATTTTGGGGGATATGAGACACACATATTTTAATGTGTATATTCTTCCTCTGGGTCACTTGGGCATAGTAAAAAAAAACTTTTTAGTTACTGACATATTTAAAGGCACTTTCTGCTTCTATTTGGGGCTGTCAGTGTTTAATAAGTTTACTTTGGCATTACATGTCATCTTTGGTATTCTATGTCATCATCTCACACCTGAGAAGAGCATTTGTGTTTTTTGTCAGGGAAAGAAGCTAAGGTCAAAGTGGAGTGACACGTCTGGGCCAGCTGTTTCTTTGTTCCCTTTTTTATTTCTTTCTCCTTTTTCTGAAGTTCAGTTAAAGAGACAAGTTCAGGCATGTTCATGTCTGTTGCATAGAGACAGAAACTGGATAACCATGAAAAGGTTAGAGATACTTGGCTGAAGGATTCTAATATGTTACATAAAATGGGAATTATGAGGTATTTCTCATGCTCTCCAATTTTTTCTTAAGACCACTCTTAGAAACTGAATATGGGGCTAGAGGCTCATTAATCTCACCCAGTGTGGTGTTCCTTAGATTCTTATTACATACATGAGCATTCATCTGACCCAGGATGTTACTTCTTAGATTTTTATATATATACAGTATAGAGTTCACTTTTTTCTTTCTTATTACTATAATTAATTAATTGGAAATGCAGCTAAGATAGATAACATATTAACCCAAACCTGGATCCATCGATGGCTGCATGGATTCTGAGACCACTCTGAAGCTCTATGCAAAAGACTTTCTATGTATGTGGCATCTGCACTTTTCTGGAGAAATCCACAGCTTTTAGTAGAACTTAGATGTCCTCAAAGTTAGGAATCTTTGTTAATGGACCACATTCCTCTAACTAGCCACCATATAGGTTTTTCTTATCAAATTAAAAATGAGAAATCAAAGCCTATGCTCTTTGCTATAATAAGAGTCTTATTCTACTAGGGGCAAAAGAGGCTAAAAGCTTAAAATTAACCTGCCACTTTATGCCTAATTAGTAGATAGTTGATTGGAATTCAGCTTGTGATGTATATTCTCCTCATGAAGTCTTCTGCAGGATTTACTTAGGCTTCTTTCTCTCTTTCTGTTTCTTCCTCTTTCTCCTCCTGCTCTTTCCTCAATTTTTCTTTGTCTCTTCCTCTGTGTAGCTAAAAAGTACAAATTAGACACCTATTGAATAAATTTGACCCTAAAATTTCTCTACTGTTAATTTCCTAAGTATTGGTGCTTTTTGGACCCCTTGTATTATCCAGAGAACTACATATAAGTGGTAAATAAAAAGAGACATGTTGAAGCATTATCCTTTGATGGAGTTTGTTCTTAGATAAAGTGGAGGGACCTAGTGGTTAAGAGTTAGACTAACTGTGCAGACTTAACCTAGCAACATAGGGTTGGGTCCAGATGGTAGGCACTGGAGATGCTCCTGCAAGGACTTACACATACCTCACATTGGACAACAAACAGGAAAATGGGGACATTCTCACTTGCACATATGCTAATTTACCCTTGAGTAAACAGGGAAATAAAATTCCATCCTGAAGTTCCCAAGGGTGACCTAAGGTATCATTTACATTTTGAGGCCCTGTTTTATCAGAATTGCACTGTTCTAGTAAGTACTAGATTGTACATTCCTCAAGGAAATTACCTGCATCTTTTATCTTAGTATTTTTAGACACTAGTGGGGTACCTGGCACATAGGAGGTATTCAAAATTGACCAACTACAGTTCTCCATCCTAATTGGTAGGAATTCACTTTTTCTCCTTGCTGATGGTGGTCTTTTTAATCATTTCTGCCTTTTAATGTCACCGATCACAATGTTCTTTAATGTTCCTTTCCCAACACCACCCCGATGGCATATTTAGATGTATAACTAACAATTTATCAGATTGATTCAACGTTAAAAATATTTTGTGATGTAATGCTAGACTGGCATAATGCAGTCGCTTGTGAATAACTGTCAAACCTGCTTGGTCTTTTTTTGTTTTTTTTTTTTTTGCAGTACGCGGGCCTCTCACTGTTGTGGCCTCTCCCGTTGCCAAGCGCAGGCTCAGCGGCCATGGCTCACGGGCCCAGCCGCTCCGCGGCATGTGGGATCTTCCCAGACCCGGGCACGAACCCGTGTCCCCTGCATCGGCAGGCGGACTCTCAACCACTGCGCCACCAGCGAAGCCCTGCTTGGTCTTTTAAAATAAAATCCTTTCAAATTTCTCAGAGACTTGTACCCCATAATAGTTTTCTTAATAATTCTGTCCTCCTCGACAGTATTATTTTCTGGTTGATTTGAAATTTTACTTGTCTAATCAAGAACTTAATATTTAGTATATTTGGTTATTTGCAAAAATATGGACCATATTTGAAATACTATCTGTAATTACTAATAGAACAATTGCAGCTTTATACTTGATTGGCTCTGCGTGCTTCTGGATGATTTTCCCATTTGTTATTTGAATAATTATGCTTGTAAATTAAGATATAACCACAGAAAGAGTTAATCTAGTTTGATCATTGCAGAACTATTTGAAGACAAAGAGATGGGCTGTGTTAGTCAATGATCGTAAAGAGAATGAAAAGTAAATGACTCCAGTGATTTCTTTTAGATTAGTAAAAGCAGCACAGAAAAACCTCCCAATTGCCCTTCTTCTTCCTTAACTAATTTTATGTCGGCTTTATTGCTAGCAAGTCCACAGGCAAACACAACACCTTTCCTCCGTACGCTCCAGGAATAAAAGCTGTTGACAATATTTGGAAGAAAATAAGGGTCTTGAATCTGTTTTTGTGCTACATAGGCATGCAACTCAGTAAACTGGTTAATGAAGAATTAACTCAGTTTAAGATACTGAAAAGTGTATTGACACATCAAGTAAAGTTGTGTGTAAAACAAATCAAGTGTGGCTATTGCCTAGGAGAGAGGTAGATGCGTTAGTAACGTTCAACCTAAATATCTGGCATGTTTTTTTAAATGTAGAACTACAAAAAGACAAATAATTATCAACTCATCAACCAACCAACTCATAAACAAAATCAGATTATTTCAGTAATTACTCAATAGATTATTTTATTATGGTGATACTCAAGCTTATTTCCTTCTACTCCATCATCCCCTTAAATATCCACCTGTTTGCTCTATAACCTGAGTGGCAAAAAGGAATTAAGTTTATGAACTGGAGTGCCACTGTCATCCACATAAAACTCAACTTTTCTGGAAACATCAGCATTTGGGGTCCCTGTGCTTTAAATTCTGGTTAATTCAAACATGGTTTCAAGAATCTTGTCAAATAAAAAGCGGTAATCCAGAACAAATGATAATTAAATATGATATTCAGTATCTCTAAAGATAGATATATTTTTTCAGGGTATGAGGCATTTAAAATGTTAAATTGGTAAATATTCTGCTACTATTTGATTTGAAAGTTATTGCAGAGTTTACCTACCTCCAAATATCTCTCCTACAGAGTTCTCTGGCTTAGAATAATCACTGAATCACTAATGTGATAACCAAGGCATCTGGAAAGTCATAGATGAAATGGAATCAAAGCTTTAGGGCTGCAACCAGGGGTTCATGAGTTCTATTTTCTCACCAGCATAATTGTCCTTGGCACATGATGATTGTACTTCTACTTGAAAACCTACAGTGACAACTTATAAATGCTGTTGCTAAATATGTATTTCTTATGGCTTATATCTTCCTCTCTCTTCTTTTACTTTCTTCTCTCCCTCCCTCCTTTTCTCCCTTCCTCTCTCTCTTCCTTCTTTCAATATGTTATTGCAGAAATCCTACCATGAGTACAGCAGTGTATTAAATTCAAAATACAAAGATAAAAATTTGGACCAGTTTGGTGAAGACTTAAGACATTCATATGATGGCTTCAGACAAAGCTCTGATGATTGGTTTATAAACAATTTTGATCAAGGCAGGAAAATAAATAGTATGTTGAAAAAAAGTAAAGTAAAAGTAGTTGTTTTTAAAGCAAGACCATTCAAGATGATAAGAAGGCTGAAGAACAAACAGCCAGCTAACAAAAGACTAAGACACTAATGCAAAAACAAAAATTGTCTAAAATTATGTATCCAGGATTCAAAATGTGTGTGTGTGTGTGTGTACATGCATGCATGTATGCAAGTGTACATGTATATGCTTGCTTGCAGGTGCCTTTATTGCAAAGGTGTTTAATATTGAAATGAAGGCCACTGCAATAGGTCATCAAAGGTCATAGAGACATTAACTCACTTTTGTTCTCCTACGCAAATACTCTCGAATTATAGTTGCATCACTGAGCACAAATGCTAGGAAATGCTCTGGAAATTTAAATTGTGGTAGATAATGGTGAGAAAACTAGTTGCTGACTCTTGAAAGACAGAGAAGAGGCTGCACCTGCAGGTGAAGAGATATTGCAAAGAGTGTGTTTTCACGACAACCTCTTTCATAGCTGCATTAGCTTGGAATTTTATCCATGATCCAGTATTAAGTGAGAAACACATGTCACATTACAGAGAATTAAGCATGTACTTGTAATCATATACATATATAGTAAACACATTTTTATGAGCATAGAGAAAAGTGAAAAAATATAAATATAGATAGGTTAGTATTGGTTAACTCAGAAAGATGAGACTGGAGAATAGTGGGGATAAATGACTAAATTTTTTCTTTACACTTTGTATATTTTTATTGTTATATCTAGCTGTTTTGCTCTATAGTTAAAAAATTTAGCAAATTTAAAAAGTAAAAGTTTAAAAAATTTTTGCTGTTGTTCTTAAAGTTTTTTTATTTATCATAGATTAGCAAAATCATCATAAAATTGGAGGACCGTCATGGGGTTGTCATCTTTTTAATTGTCCCATTTCATAAAATAAAAAAAAAACTAAAAATAAAGCAAGTAGGGAAGGCATAAAATCACTTTATGAAAAATCAAAAAATTGTTATTTTGTTCTTTTTATTGTTTATTAGTGAAATTTGATCATAAAGTGATTTCATTTGTAACCTCTCCTTTTCGTTAATATGGTTAATTGATGCGAAGTAAAAGTGGATTCCAGTAGTAAAAAAAAAAGTAGTAAGTGATTATTTCTCTAAGATAAGTACTTAGAAAGTGCTCCAAGAAATAAGAAGAGGAAGAAATTAAAGTACTTCCAATCTATCATGTTCTAGCACGTGTTACAAATGTACCCTTCCAAGTCACATTATATATCAGATAGCGGTCTAGAGGAACATACTTTTTCCCAGGCTGGGGTCAGGCCTGAATGGTTTGGAGAGCTTCAGAAGACTCCTGATTATCAGTAAAATAGTTCTATTTATATGTTTGGTTAGTAACCCTTATGAACAAGTTGGCGCACCTGTTAAAACTTCTTTCTAGCCTGAATGCATTCGGATGAATCAGTCATTGTGTTGGCTGACCAAGTCATTTAGTAAGGTAAAAGTCTTTGGAGTCCATTGAAGAAAATAAATAGGTGTCAGAAATCAGGATCAGGTCCAAATCTTTATTGTACCCTTACCTTCTGGTTTTAAATTTCTTTTTGCAGTTCTTGTGTTTCAGTGGATAATTTGGTACATAGGTAAATTTTATTTAGGTGGTTGAGTTATTTGGAGTAAGAAAGGTTAAGAGAATTTGAAGGATAACTTCATCTTCATTTAGAAAGAAGAAAATGAAGAATAGATATTTTTACTTGATATGTAAACTCAGCTTGCCTCCCCTCACATGTTATAAATATCACACATTTTATTTTACTCTTTTTGGTAAAGTATGGCTGTTATAGGAACAAGAAGTAGAAAAAGCCATTGTGTAGAACTGTGTTGTAAGGAAAGAAATATAATCAGGTCATTGAAACACTGCTTATTTGGGAAATATGCTGGGCTATAGATAGGGCTAGGTTATACAGAATTTGCTGATAATCAAAATGATAATTGTTATACCAAAACTTTTACCTGACTAAAAGCAGCAGTATTCTAAATGCTTGGAGGTATTTAGAAGATTATAATGCTTATTCAATTAAATTTTACGAAAAATGTATGGAATATCTAGCCATTTTCTCTACGGCAAACACTGTGTAGTAACACAGGATGAACATTCTATAGGAACTGTTCAAACAATGGGTAAAAGCTTATTAAAGTCCAGCCACAGAGTAGGTCGTCATTAAGAAACTTTCAACGTATTATTTCATTTACTCAGGTATCATAAGTGTAATGATCTGAAACGCCATTCACCAAAGTCTTGTGTAACACGATCTCGTAGCCTGTGCTACTCTCCTTTCTTCTTTTACCTTGTGTCCCTCACTCTAAGCCTCACTCTAAGCCTCAGGAGCCTGTGGCCATGAGTATCATGACTAACAGCACCGCAGCATATTTTTGTGTTGAAAAAAAAATAATAAACTGCTTCTTCACGGCCAGTTTTGAAACTAATAAAGGTTTTTTGTCTCTGCTTCTAGGAGCAATGCAGATCAGCCATTTTGAGGATTAGGAGAGCCAATCCTCTCTGCTCTCCACTCCCCCAAAGTTATCATGTAGGTTCAGATCTTTTGAACCCACTTGCCTTTATAAACTGTATTGCAGTTAAAAAGCATGATCTAAATATCATTTGACAAAGTTTACCATTTAAAATAGGATTGAAAGAAAGTGGTACTTAACACTCCTTCTCTTCCCATTTTCTAGAAAAAAGGCCTATTGGATGGTTCATTTTTAAATGGTGGGTAGAAAAAAGCTACATGATAGGAATGCATTTTTTACAAATACGTCATTCAATCAAATCCAAGAATACTGTATTCTTGATCGAAATTACAGAGCCATTACAACATATTCTTGGCTATGCTAATACCATTGATACTTTTGTATGCAAGCAAGCCTCAGTTCATATTATAATGATCTATGTTTGCACATTTGCATATAATGGTTTTTCAAGGCCACACTGGCAGCCCTATACTAATCAATAATAATGGCACGGTTTGAGTTTCTATAGTAAATTAAATCTAAACAAACTTAACATAAAAGTTATTTCTATTGAAATCCAACCAACTGGAAAGAAATAGGAGGCATGATACATAGGGAAAAAAAAGGATCCATTCTTAACTGAAGATTCCTTTTCATCTCTACTTTTGTTTTATTTAGAGAAAAGACTTTCTTCTTGATTAAGAAGCTTTCTTCACATGATCAGTCTTTGCTTCTCTTCTGAAAATTAAAAAAAAAGAATGTATGCATTTTAATCAGAAGACTTTATGTACAATGCTCACTGCTTTTAATTTGAAGAAACACTTCAGGACCAAGGAGAGTCAAAACTTGCTTTCCTCTTGGACACCAGTTACCAACTTAAAAAAAAATAGTAGCATTTGAATAACATAATTAAAAGTATGCCTTGCCCATATGTTGTAGTAGGGGGAAATGTCTATAACAAAAAGTTATTTACCTTGTAACATACTATATCAATCACGACCATTCATAATATCTCACCCACAAGGAACCTACAGAATCTCTAGGGGGTGATAATCTTTCTTACTGATCTCTGAAGCAACTAGAAAATCCAAAAGTAATCTTTTTTGCTATATTTGCCTTGCGGAAATTCATTTTCTGTTTAACTATAAATGACTCATTGGATTGACGTACAAGGACAGTTGCTAATTTACTTACTATTTTCTCCTCATGGTATGCAATCAACACTACAACATCTTAATCAAAGAAAAGTTTCACAATCGCAATTTAAATGTAGGAGGCAACCGTGCATTTGCCAGTCATTTTCCACCCTTGTATATACAGAATTTAAATATGTCACATAATTCCACACACAAATACTGCTTTGCAGGTGGCGCCTTTTACTGCCATGCTTGTTGGATTAAGGTCTCTGATCAGGGAGTCCATGTGGTTGTGTCATTTTACAGCTATAGTTATAACTCAGAGTTGAGTTAGTAGAGTTTCAGAGAGAGAGCTGTCTCCTATCAGCTCAACTGCAGGATATGTGGAGCTCAGATCCCCTCATCCTAGAGGTATAGACAAATCTTTTACATACTTTTGCTCAGATGAAGGCATGGCAGGACCAAAGGGAAACTGGTCTCTCAAGTTTGAATAATCTTCTTTCTTTGCTCCCTTCTCTCCATTGGTGGCATATTTGCTTCTTCTCTCTTTCCACCATTTACCTTGAGGCACCCAGCACTTTCCTGTTTTATAAATCCCTAGTCTTAGCAAAAATTACTGCTATTGACTGAATGTTTATGTCACCCCCTCAAAAAAAAAACTCATTATGTTGAAACAATCTCCAATGTGATGGTATTTGGAAGTGGGGCTTTGTGGGGGGTGATTAGTTCATGTGGGCAGAACCTTCATAAATGGGATTAGTGCCTTTATATAAGAGGTCACAGAGAGCTCCCTTGCCCCTTCTGCCATGTGAGGACACAAGGAAAAGATGGTCATCTATGACCAGGCAGGAGCTCTCACCAGACACCGCATCTGCTAGCGCCTTGATCTTGGACTTCTCAGCCTCCAGAACTATGAGAGATACATTTCTGTTATTTATAAGCCACCCAGTTTTTTGTATTTTTTTTATAGCAGCCCAAACAGACTAAGTCATTACTCATTCCGTTAGTCATATATTGAGGATTATTTCATACAAAGTCACAAAGGTTCCAATCCCTGTATATATTTTACCTCTCTTATTGGTGTTTAAGTTTGAAGGAAGGATTCAGTTTTGTTCATTTTTGTATTTTTTTCAGTATTCAACACATTCCTGCTGCTGTAGGGCCATCCCACAATGCCTATCACGTACTGCACCGGACAACTGTTGAATGAATGTGTGTGTAAGGAGAACACCGTCAGGTAAAGCATTTTAATGACTAGTTACATAGCATTCTAAAGGTGAGGCAATAAGAGGATTATAATAATGATTAGGAGAGTGAAACCTGGAGCAAAGGAAACACTTTGGCGTGCTGGGGCTAGGACTCTTGTCAAATAATCCCTGGCTGTTTGAAGGTAAAGAAGATTGGGACTGATATATACACACTACTATGTATAAAACAGGTAACTAATGAGGACCTACTCTATAGCACAGGGAACTCTACTCAATACTCTGTAATGACCTATATCGGAAAAGAATCTAAAAAAAGAGTAGATATATGTATATGTGTAACTGATTCACTTTGCTGTACAGCAGAAACTAACACAGCATTGTAAATCAACTCTACTCCAATCAGGACCTTTTCTTTTAAGGTTTAAATGTTGGAGTATATGTTGGTGCTGCTGACATAGATAATGACTTAATTTTCACATAATATCAGGGAAAACAGCCATGGTTGAAAATAAGCTCTGGAAAACTGATCCAATGAAGAGAGAATAACATAAAAAAACAACTTATTTGGTTACTTTAAATAATGATAATTTCAATCACATACGTGATGAACTGCTTGTCATTTATTATGCTTGTCATTAAACCCCATGTCACCCAGTAGACATTATGTGTATCATAAATATTTGCCAGAATAACTTTGTTTGATTAAAACAATGAAATCACTCATCTGATTTCATGTTTTGGAGATTATTCTGCATAGCAGTTTGCATATAAACCACAAAAGAATACAAATACATGAGCTGTTTTAGATACTGGAGATATAGGAGGAACAAAGCAGACTCAATTTCTTGCTTGTTTGGGGCTTACAACTATCACTACTGATAGCTCTTCCTCTTGAAAAAAATTGCCTTTTGTCTAAAATATCATATGAGTTTGATTAGGGGTATTGATCAAATTCTGGTGGAAAATGGATTTGGTATTAGGTTAACCAGTATCCAGGCCACTTATCTTCTCTTGGTTCCATAACAAGCTGAAGCATGAATATTAGCAAGATCCTTCAGAATGTGTTTTACTGGTCAAGAGTAAAACCAGAATATATAAACCTACATAAATCTATCAAATATTGAAAAACAGCCACAAGGCAAAGTACATGCCTAATGAATATATATTAAGAGTAAAATCTTCCCAGCTACCAAGAGCCAGCAATAGGCTCAAATGAGGGCCAGTACCATAATATCAGAGAAATTTTGGTATGCTGTATATCAATGCCTGTTTTCACATCTGTTATGGGCAAAAATAATCTGTTTCTAATAACATAAGCTCAAATTATTTTTTACTGTTTTTGACAGTACCCTATTCAATTTTGCAAAATGGCCTTTGTATACTGGAGATGAATAATCTTCCCAGAATTAGCAGTAAGAATGCATGGAACTGAATTCCATTTCTAGGCGAATCTGGTCCAGTGAAAATATCTCCGCTTGCCACGTGGCTATAGTTGTTTATTTCTCCGACGTGACAAACTTCCAGAAAACAGAATGCTTTTCCCCTCTGTGCAAGCACTGTTAAAGAGGTACTTCCCTCTGCCTTTATGGCAAAAAGTTTTCTTGGGATGTGAGTTTGCTGCATTTGCATGTGTGGCCCAGAGGCCTCGTACAGTCTCAGCTGGACAGGTCCCTTGGAAAGGGAAATAGCTAACATATCACATTTTATGATGAGGCTGCCAGATTGTCGCTCCCCCGTATACACCTCCTAGTTGTTCTGCACGAGGGACTCCCTAGGGTGAGTGGGAGAGATAAATGAGGTGCTGAGGGGAATAATAATTTTGCACAAGGTGAGAGGATAAAGGAAAAGTGAAAAACATTCCTGCTTAGCCACAGGATAAGTTATATTAATTAGCCTGCGTATGACACAACTCCATAAGTGGAAATGAAATTTATGAAAAGAGAACCATAAAATGGATACACCTCATAGATAAATATTACTTGAATGCTATACTTCACAGCTTTTCCACATTGTATCAAATTACTTCATTATTCATGACCTTATTAAAATACATTATAGGTACACTTGGATATGAATCCTAAATACTTAATTTCAGCATGCTCTGTGTATTTAAAAATATAAGGAAAGCTCCATTTCTACCATTTCAGATTTAGACATTTGCTTTACAGTGACAAATGATTAAAGGAAAGAGTTTTCTGTGGTTCATTTGGTTAAATACCTATGAGTCAAGTCTAGTCCACAGTAATGTACAGGGTCAGTGATGTGCACTTTGGCCTCTAGAATATAACCTTAAGTGTTTTCCACATGCTCACCTTCTGAATTTTGTTTGATTTAGGATACTAATAAAATTTGTATTTATACCGTGGGACAAAAATTGGTCATGAAATGTCTCCCAAACATTGGTCGAATTTGGACCAAGAGGAGGAACTGAGAAATGGAATACTGCCTGTCATATCAGTAAACAAAGGATGTCACAGCAATCAGAGATTGCAGCCAATTCCTATGGTGAGCTGGTGAGCCCTGAGGAAACTCAGGATGTGAAAACACAGGATACTGGCCCCAGATAGCTGAGGTGCATATCAAAAGAATGATTTCAGTAAGTCCAGACTCTTACATCTTCCCATACATAGAAAAACAGTACTTTCCTTAACTTGAGATATCTAGTTTTCTTTTAACAGTAATCTTTTATTCCTACTACCTGCCGTTTGTTACAAAACTCCTATATATCCTAGCTCCCCCCTCACCTCCTTGGAGCAATTTTATCAGGGTTACTTGAGATGCTGTCTCCCAGGCTTCAAGTCCTCGGTATGTCTGCTGAATAAAACATAACTCTCAAGTTTAAAAAAAAATTGTATTTATAAATATACCCCAACTGATGACCAGGAAAGCCAGATCAGCCATGAAAAGAGATACATGCTAGTATGGAACACCATTTAGTTTTAAATACATGATATAGATTATCTGTAAGTGGATAAAGAAGAGTTAATGGTATATTAAAAGTTTCCCCCCTTTGAACCCTCTTACACTGTTGGTGGGAATGTAAACTGATACAGCCACTATGGAGAACAGTATGGAGTTTCCTTAAAAAAACTAAAAATAGAATTATCACATGACCCAGCAATCCCACTCCTGGGCATATACCCGGAGAAAACCGTAATTCAAAAAGATACATGTGCCCCAATTTTCATTGCAGCACTATTTACAATAGCCAGGACATGGAAGCAACCTAAATATCCATCAACAGAAGAATGGATAAAGAAGATGTGGTACATATACACAATGGAATATTACTCAGCCATAAAAAGGAATGAAATTGTGCAATTGGTAGAGATGTGGATAGACCTAGAGACTGTCATACAGAGTGAAGTAAGTCAGAAAGAGAAAAGCAAATATCATATAATATCACTTATATGTGGAATCTAGAAAAATGACACAGATGAACTTATTTACAAAGCAGAAATAGAGACACAGATGTACAGAACAGACATATGGATACAGGGACAGGAGAAGTGGGAGGTGGGTTGAATTGGGAGATTGGGATTGACATATATACACTACTCTGTATAAAATAGATGACTAATGAGAACCTCCTTTATAGTACAGGGAATTCTACTCAATACTCTGTGGTGACTTAAATGGGAAGGAAATCCAAACAAGAGGAAATATATGTATACGTATAGCTGATTCACTTTGCCGTACAGCAGAAACTAACACAACATTGTAAAGCAACTATACTCCAATAAAATTTTTAAAAAGTTCCCCCTTTGTTAAAATACTTCTGCAAAATAATGAACTAAATATAATTTTAAACAGTTAAAAACCCAGCAAAGTTTGCGGTTTGAGTGTGTGCAATCGAGGTATAGCCTTTCTTCTTTAATCTTGCTCTATATAATTAGATTGATTAGATATATAGATATATAGATAATTTCAATTATAATTGTAGGCAAATATTAACGCTTGTGTTTTAGACTTTTTCTAACTAGAATATAGATAATTATTCACAGCAAAGAGGCAAAATTTTCCTTCCTTTTTCATTCTTCCAATCTTCAATTCGTTTTTTTTTTAAATATTGTGGTAAAAAAATAGCATAAGCTTTACCATCTTAATCATTTTTTTTCATCTTAATCATTTTTGTGTATGGTTCAGTAATGTTGCTTTAACAAACGTCTGTGAGAAAGCTAGTAGGTCATGAACAATTAGGATCTAGTATTAAACTGACTTTATGTACTTTTTCTAGAAAAACTTGAGCACAAGAGCTTACTGGAAAGCTCAATGCTCCTTTAAGAAATGTGTTTTTTCTATTAACATATTCCCCTTAAAATATCGTACATAAATAATTTTATCAACAGACTAGAGTTATATTTCTTTAAGATGTGCCTATATCAGCATTGTTTCTCTTGTGCGATGAAAGGAGTAATCACTATAGTATAATGATTATCTTTTTTTTCCCAAGGAGTAATTAGGAATGCAACCCTGAATAAGTAATGGTATGTAAGTTACTGCTGGCGTCCCAAGGATCCAGTAGCTTACACATTCTTCTTTTCAAAAGGTTTTTTCCTTTGATTATTATGCCTCATTTATGCTATCAAATATAGGATTCATCCCTTTTTTATAGCTGACGCTGCTTGTTTTGGAGTAAAGTAATCGAAGTTTATTGACTTCCTGGGGGAAAAAGTAATTTAAAGAATTTAAAAAATATTCTCCCTCTAGAAAAAATTCAAACTTTCTTCTACATAAATATAAAAATGGATTAACATGTATAACTCTTGTGAATTTACAGAAAAATTTCCCACCGTGATAATTTTTATAAATATGGTTGGGAAGACGTTCTGTGTTTTAGGTATCTCTTTTGTTAACTCATTTAATGCTTTTTGAATAGGTAATACATACACATAATATCATGTTCAAAGAGAACGAAAGTGTATATAATGATAAGTGAAAATTTCAATTTTCTCCCCTTCCCCTGTAACCATTGTGACTATTTTTTGTGTATCCTTTAGGGATAGTTATTAATATATAAGAATATATAGATGTAATATGTGTTTATCCATATCGATATTCAAAGTTATATCTATATTTATATCCATAAAGTTATATCTTTCTGCACTAATGATTTTATACTACACACACAATTGTGCACTTTGCCATTTTTCTTGACATTATATCAGTACATATTGTGCCATCTGATTCTTTTTAACCATTGCATAGTATTACATTCTATGAAACTCTCTGAATATACATTCATACAATGTCTAAAATTTATCTAATAATTCAATAATCCAGTCCACTACTGTGTTGAACATTTATGTGGTTTCAAATTTTTTGCTACTATAACCACTACAATAAATATTCTTATACGCATTTTACTTCACAAATGGCCAATATGTCTGCACAATACATTTTTAGAATTAGTGTTGATGAATCAAATATTCTGTGAATTATAAATTATGATTGATATTTCCAAGTCACTCTCCATATAAATTGTACCATTTAACATGCCAACACGCAATGGATACAAGTATCTATTACTCCTCACATTCAGAGTATTTTATGTTGAAAGTACCATATCTCCAGTCAATACCTGTTTAATTAAATATGAATATGATATTTTGCATTCCCTTAAAAAACATTTTTCTTCCTGAAAATATCAAATAACCCACATTCTTGGGGTGATCCTAGGATTTGAAGAAAGAATCAAGCACAACTTGCTATTAAAACTGGCTGTAGAACCATGTGAGAGATTTCAATCACCCCTGCCTTCTCTGTAATAAAACAATACAACTTAATGGAAAAGGGTATTAAAATAATTGCTAATAATAAACATTTTTGAGTGCTAACCATATACGAACACTGTACAGAGAATTCAGAATTGGAAATGGTTTGAGTACATTTAAGGCACAGTTTAAAGTTGGGTAGACAGGGTTTCTCTGGTGGTGCAGTGGTTAAGAATCTGCCTACCAATGCAGGGGACACACGTTCGAGACCTGGTCCAGGGAAGATCCCACATGCTGCGGAGCAACTAAGCCCAGGCGCCACAACTACTGAGCTTGTGCTCTAGAGCCTGCGAGCCACAACAACTGAGCCCGTGAGCCACAACTACCGGACCCTGCGCGCCTAGAGCCCATGCTTCGCAGCAAGAGAAGCCGCTGCAATGAGAAGCCCGCACTGCAATGAAGAGTAGCCCCCACTCGCCGCAATTAGAGAAAGCCCACGCGCAGCAATGAAGACCCAACGCAGCCAATAAATAAATAAATTCTAAAAATAAATGCATAAATAAAAAATAAAGTTGGGTAGACAGAATACACATAAAAACACGCCTTTTTTCAAGTCTATTATTGCTTGTTAACTTTCCCCAAGCAAAGTTAATGATTCTCTCTTCCCATAGATAATTCCCACAGTCCTCTATTTATATTGTGCCCCTTCTCACTGTGTGCCCTCCTCTTTGTGTTTATTTACTGACCTCTCAGCAAACTTTCTGGACTGTGAGACCTTCAGGTCAGGAGCTCAAGTTTTTGTATATCCTCAGTATTTAGCATAACACTTGCTGCATTGTAAGTGTGTTAACTATTGCTTGTTTTATGAATAAGTGGATGCTGAGCAGCATCTTTTTTATCCTCACAATACATCCATGATGTAAATAATATTATTGTTTTAGATGAGCTAATTGGCATGTATAAGAGATAGCTCATTCTAGGTTGTATGGTTAGTTATTTGTAAAGGCAGAATTGATGTCTTAAGACGTTCCGACACCAAATTCAAGCTTTGGATGAAAGACAAGATGCTGCCTCCTAGGGAACAAATGAACTAATGAAGGCCTCTCTCAGGCCCAACTGAGATCCAAGTCCTGCAGAATCACTGAGATTTGGTCTCAAATCTTTCCCTTATTGGGCTTTGACTATTCCACTGTCCCTGGGGGTTCTTCTCCATGAAGAATGATTGTAGACAAGGTGAGTTTCTGCAATCACCTCTGTTCTTGTGGTCACTAAAAATACATCCTCTATACACTAAAAGTTTTCCTGCTAATCAGTAGGAGAAAGAAGATGGGGGTAAAACTTATAACAAGATGAGGAAATTACAAAGGTTCTGGAAAATGTAAAAGTTGCTTTTCTTTTGTGGTATGATATCTTAGTCTCTTCTTCTCTCCAAACTCAAGCTATGCCTAGTTTCCTCTCTCTAGCAGAAGGAACTGAAATTAGAGTTGAGATGGACAATGAAGTGGTGAGCCTTCCAAACACCAACATTAAGAGGTAGCTCATGGAACCACATAGAGATAGTACACCTCCATTTACCCCAAATATGATTCAATTAAGATCATTTCCAGAAATGTCTTCTTAGTTCTCAAGGTCCATTCTTTTGGACTACATGAGGAAATCTGGGCTTCTGATTAGTTATCTCTACTACCACAGTCCCTAAGTTATGAGTTAACATTGGGTTTTCCCAATGTTTTTTGGGTTTGTTTTTGTAATCACTGAGAAATATAGACAGCTAAAGTCAAGAGGCATGAGGGCATCTAGAGCAGAAGCATGTCTTTCTATCCTTCTAGTTCTTTCTCCTTGCTCTGATGCATTTCTCATTAGATTGAATTATCTGTGACAGAAGGGCTTCTGGATAATTTGGGAGGTAGAGAAGAAATGTATCTTACACTAAAATTAACAGATTTCCAACAGCCTTGTTAAACTGGATTGAAACATATTATTCACCAGAAATAGGCAGAGTCACAAGAAGATTGATAAAATCAGAAATGTGTAAGGTGCTCATGGGGACCAAATGTTTTCCTTTTGAGAAGACAAAAAAAGAAACTAATTTTAAGGCAATGAAAAGGTACCTTGAATAATTGATTGTCTTAAAATAATTTATGAACTCAAATTTAAAATTTAGAGAAAGGAAACAGGATACCAATGAGAAGCAAAATGATGTAGATTTATCACTCATTAATTCAACATGAACTTTTTGAATACCCGTAATGTGCCCAGCAGTTTGGTAGAAATAGAAAATTTCTTGCCTTCTTGGGGCTTATCTTCTCCTGGATGGAAGAGGCTCTAAGCTAGGAATTAGGTGAAATGGATTCTAATCATAACTTCAAAAAAGACTCACTATATTAATCTAGGCAAATCATTTCATCTACCTCTAACCTCATTTTCAAGCTGAGGTTTTTCCTACTTATTTTATACAGTGTTGTTATAAAAATAGTGAATGTGAAAGCACTATACAAAGCCTATCAAGCTATACCAAAATAACAGGATGATATTTATTTTGTATTATTCATTTTAGGTCAGTAGGCACAGATCTATGAGATTTCTGAATCAACTATTAATTCTGAATTCTTACCCACATTGGTAAACCTTGTTAACACAATTAGATAAATGTCTAGTTGAGTGACCATCAAAATAACTAAAAAGCCAACTCCTTATGAATTATACTGGCATTCCTCTTTGCCCCCAGAAGAGTATGACATGGCTAGGCAAACTAAACCAGAATATTACAGTTAGAAGAAATCTTGAATAATTTCTATAGAACAAGAAAGTTTTAAAAATATTTATGAGCCCCTCCCCCCAATTCTGATGGTTTTCATTACTCTTTTAAAAGTTCACACGCATATATACGAAACCTTAGTCAAATGGAATTCTGGTGATTCATTTTTCTTTATTTGACTTTTATGAATTCATAAATATGAAACAATTCAATCTAAGTCCAATGTTGATTAACTTCCTTTATTCCTCAATGAAATATCTTTGCCCTTTGAAGAAAAAATACTTTATTAGGACTCTCTCTCTTTCTCTTCCCCCCTACCCCATCCTCCCTACCCCTCTCTGTCTCTCTCCAACTATTTACTTAAAGTAAGCATTCTTGGAATATCCTATTGTTTATCCATTGAACATTACTGACTTACTTATCTTAGAAGATTTTTTTTCTTCTTTGTAATGAATTCCAATTTTTGACTATCTTCATAGGACAAAAAATGCCATAGGATTAAAAAAAATCTTATCAGTGCTAATGTGTGAGTAATGATGCATTTCTTATATAATAACATAGCTCTACATAAAAAAATCACAAGACTACGTAGTATCTTGATTATCACTGAGAAAAGAAGTCTAAGTTTGAGTTCTACTCAATTATTCTGTCACTAATTAGCTACATGTCCTCGGGAGAATCCCTTAACAACTGTAGGCTCACTTTCCTCAACATTTAAATGAAGGGTTAAGATTAGTCTGTCGTTAAGATCTTTTCTTTCAGTGTCAAGGAGTCTATGAAGCTTCTTGTTTTTATAAGAGGTGCATTTCAATTTGCTAAGCAAAAGCTTCATTAATGTGATTATTAATTTTTAATTACATTACTATCATCTCTTAATAAGAATTTGCTTTTAAGAAATTAAAATACAATTTACAGTGACTTTGTAGTATTACTAAGAGATACAAGTTAAGTTATAAAGAACACAGTAGCCATAAATAGAAAATGCTATTCTGGTTAGAATACATAGGTAAATTATATCTTAGGGTCGCTGCAGTGAACTGTATACATAGTGCATATGAAAGTCTAATTTTTCAGGGCTTTTAGGCCTTCTAATCATCATGGATTTTGTTATTTTTAAAAGCTTGAGGAAGATATCAAATTTGAAATTTAAAGTCAACCCAAAGTCATAAATGTATACTGGAGGCACAGAGCTAACACAGTGGCCTAATTTCTTTCCTCTCACACTGAGGTGTCCTTTGCATTTTTGCACTGTCTGAATTCCTCTCTGCTTGTGTCTGCTCACCTGTGTTGCTGTGCCTTACCTGCTCCTTTCCACATCTCTCTTCTTTCTCCCTCCATCTTGCAGTGAGTGTGTTCTTGCTTTTATCCTTCTTGTCTGTCTCCCTACTCCTCTTCTCTATTTTCATGTCCTTCTAGTAAACTATATTCCTTAATATTTTTCCTTTTCTTCCTTCTACTTGCTACTCTGAATTTAGTTTTTACTTCCATTTCCATGGTAATCCCATATTTGAGCCCCCATTTCTCTTTGCTATCTTTTTAATCCCTCTTCTGTTTGATTTTTTTGATCTGCACTACACATACTCATTCATCCCAATCTGTGATCATTATTACCTTTACTTATTCATTATTTTAATTGTAAATATTTATTGAGCCTCTACTATGGGCCATCAGGTTTTCTGCCTCTCTCCATGGAGAAAAAATACTAGATAAAAAGACAGGTAATACAGAAGAGAAGAAAAAGATATTTTAATCATATCCCTTATGAGAAGTATGAAATCATTCATCCACTTATTTATTCAATAAAAAATAAAACATAACTAATAATTAATTAGTTTATAAGCCATTGCTAATATGACTCTACTTAGACATCATTGCATAAGCAAGGCAAGATTCCTGTATGCATCTCTCTATATATACACAAAAGAACCATATCCATATTCATGAGCATATCTAAGTCTATATATAGCATATATATGTGAATAAAATCTATATATTCTGGTCAATGTTTCCACTAAATTTATTAAAAGTTGTGAGTAGATATCCATGTTAAGTGAACATAAAAGTATAAATACAGATAGTATACACACATACACACACATATAGACAGAATTGAATATCAAAACTAATGGAAACTTACAACAAAGTTAACCTGACAAATATTTGATGAAGTATATTAATAGTATTGTACTGAACAACAATTAGGCTTGAATGGTAAGTCCTTCATGTAAAAGAAAATAATTAGCCTTTTTTTTTCCACAGCCAAATCTTTCACCAAACTCTTGGCTTCTTAATTTGACTAGAAATAAAAACAGCTTTATTTTCAATATGAAAACAAACTGATTTAATTAGATTGCTTTCCTAACAAATCACTAATGTTTGTAAAGGGAGTGGGAAAGGTGAGAGGAATCTTGATGTGTAGGACACACAGAGGACAAATGGTTTTATCAGGAGGAAAATAAAAATGGTGGCATGTGGTCCATGGGTTGTTGTGGAATAGTAGTATAGGCAGGGATTGTCTATGGTGATATATCCTCCTTTTTTCCTAAAAGCCATGGCAATTGTGATTTAAGTATTGAAGATTGAAGGTACTATCCTCACACCTGTAGCCAGCCACAGAGAACTGGGTTCAATGGCAGGCAGGGCAGCCTGGGGCTGATACAGTGAAAGCAAACTCTATGCCCTGAAGGTTGACATGATGTTTAACTGAAGGCAAATTAAGATCACAAGTCTTTGAATTCAGATACACTCAGTCAATGGGGAGCATCACTGTATAAGGGTAGAGCTGGAACTGGAAAAACAAATCACAGGGGAAGTCAAGTTCAAGACCTAGCAGTATAGAGATTATTACTTCACAGTGCCTCAGATAAAAGAAATACTCTCAACCTAATATTTTCAGTGAACACTTTGTCATTTAGGCTATTTCTTAAAACTCTGTGTATCTGAGAAATGAATCTGAAAGTTTAATTAAAAAATGGTTCCTTGAGTTGTCTTTCCATAAGATCAAACACACTTGAGTAAATAAAATCAAGAAGGAAAGTTCAAAAAGCAAAGTTAGGCTTGTATTTTGGTTATCAGAAAATGCACTTTTCTTACTGTTGTCTATAGGAATACGGTTTGCACTAATTCAGTCTTGAATCTTTTTGCTGAGATGAAAACAAAATGATTTAATTCTTTCCCCACTGGTAGAATATCTGTATATTCCCTTGCATTTGCTTTAAATAGCTTCCGCATTTAGAAACTGAGCTCTAGTTTCTTCCTTCCTTTTTTCTCCCCATAAAATGGAAGCTATGCAGCTATTCATAGAGACTTGGAGTGGGAAAAGTTTATTACTGCATCACAGCAAAACAAATCTAAAGATGAGAGTTGAGACAGAAAAGAAATCACAATAAGCAAAATTGAGAGTCAAATACCGAATTTTAAATAAATCACAATCAACAAAATCACAAATAGAGAAATAATTTTTTAAAAAGATGTCTTTGGCCATGATTGCATCTAACAGTGAAACAATTCTGAGCTATTGGGAAGAGGGAAAAGAAGGAGCTATCATTGTGGAAGGACAGGAACTAGGCAGGAGTCAGGCCATGGAGATCAAGGATACCAGCGCCATAGGATGGTTGTTGTGGAGTGAATGATTTTCAAGTTTCTTTTCATCACTTATGCGGAAAAAGAGTCACTTACTGGGTTCTGTTAAATGTGTCACAAATGGTTGTAGGAAGAAAATCTTGGGTCAGATTGTTATAGGGAAATGTCTGGATTGCAAAATAATTCCAGCAGATCTCATTTTAATTTCCTACTGCCACAGAAGTGATTTCATGGTCCAGGTCTGCACAAAAGATAACAAAGCCACATCCTGGTGGTGGACGCTTACATGATGGTATCTATTTTCTCACCTCACTAAATGTGAGGGCTTCCAATTCTTCCTAAGAGAAGGAAAATGGACCTTGCTAAGTGTCCCTCAAGTTTATGGCTTTATACAAATGAATGTAAAATATCCAGCCATTGGACACAAAACCCTATATTAGCATGATATTTATCACGTGGCCAGCTGATAGGCAGACTTTTATAGCAATGAGGCCCAGGGCTACAGTTCTGTTCAATCTCTTCATTTAGTTGTAAGGACTGGAACTACTTCTGAACTTATATCTGTTTTACTAAACCAATTTCCTGAGTCATTTAACAACATATAACAAATGTCCTCTTGAACGCAGATCACTGCAGTAGGCACAAAGAGATTGAAGGCACATATAGGACATATAAGAAGTTTACAGAGAGACAAAACAACTTCACAGGGAAAAAGCAAACTAGCAACACATAAGCTAGTATAACTGTGAATCCATTCAACAAATATTCATTGTCTATCATGGGCCACATACTGTTAACTGTCAAAACAAATGTGGCCTAAATAGAGTCTAACCCTAGCCTATATACTTAGGACCAAATCCCAGCCAGTAAACACAACCATTATGAGGATTTAAAAGAATTATCACTGAAAGTCATTTCCAGTCTAGGATACACTAGGAGAGGGATTAAACATTAGGCACACAAATAATTTCTGTAGTTCTCACTCTAAGTAAATCTGCTCTTAATTAACTCCAAGGATAGAACCTGGCTTCTGACAGTAATGAACAATTTACCAGTAAACAGAACCTAAAGCCATCATGAAATTATAAAGTGAATTTTTATGATGTGCACATCCCTATCTTTGTGTGAAAGACAAACATTTTCTGCTTACAAGGAACATTTAATATAGTTGAGACACAACTGGATGTTGTCATCTTGACCAGAAATAAAATCTTTGCTAATGATTTCTTTGCTTTGATATATTTATGCTAACATCATTTAGTATTATAGAAATTAAATATGACCATTTCCTGGCACTTCGTTCATTTTTAGGGGTTTGGAAATTGATTTTTAAGTCATTTATCCTGGAAGTTTCCTTGGTAAAGCTAACAGATCTATCATTTACAGCACCTACCTTTCTAGAATCACCAAATTTTATTTGTCAATAGAGCCTGACTGGAATGTCTGAACTTCAGAAATAGAACTAAGTTCTAGTATGCGACTAATATATTTTCCAGTAGAGCTGAAAACAGGAATGTCCCTAATACCCATCATATTATCTTTCTCTACATATATTATTCTGAAATTCCTGTCCTAGCCTTGAAATATTACTCTAAACTCAAACTTGGTAGGTTGTGTCCCTATGGAGATTTCATTCAGTTTCTTAAGAACTGGGGTATAAGTTAACATTTAAACATATCTCACTTTAAAACCATACATACTTTTGCCAAGTTCATTTTGAAATGGTTTTTAGTGCGATAACAGGAAGAAATAAACCTAGATTACTTATGTTTTTCCTAATAATATGCCCTGAAAATAGCTAATAAAAATAATAACATAGAAAACTAATAATATTATACTAATATCATAAAATCATTATTTTAAATAGTCCTTGAATTTATATCATTAAAAATTAATGTGCCATGTAAACATTCTCTATTTTTGAGAGTAGGTAGTAATTATTTTTCTGTTTCACTCATGACTAAAGTATTTTAAATTTTTCCTTAAGGTATTCTTGTACAATTATTTTGTAGTCTGCTGTGTGTATAAAATATAGAATAGGAAGTATATTTAACATCACTTTTTGAAAAAAAGTTGTGATCCTTATTTGTCAGTCTTCCAAGCATGTTTGGTCTTTAAAAGTACTTTGGTTTCTAATGTGTTGAAATGATATCCCCAAACCCTGAAACAGTGAAAGCCATCTATTTCCCTAAAACCCCTCACAGACATTTATTTATATATTTTTAAAATTTTTATTGGGGCATAATTGATTTACAATGTGGTGTTAATTTCAGGTGTATAGCAAAGTGAATCTGTTATACAAACATATATATCCACTCTTTTTTAGATTCTTTTCCCATATAGGCCATTACAGAATATTGAGTACAGTTCCCTGTACTATATAGTAATGAAATACTATATAGTTAGATATAAATATCTATTACTTTGATCAAATCATACACACCTATGGCAACAGAGATTGCTTTTACAATTGAGTTTTATATATATATATATATATATTTATCACTGAGGATGACTTTTAATAGGATAAAGACATATTTTTAAATTTTACACCAAAATATTTAAATTGTCAATTTATGACTTCAGAATATAAATAGATATAATATTGTTATCACATGTATATACATTTTCTTTAAACTGTCTTTTCTTCAACGGAGTTTTTTTGGTTTTTACACACATACACACACACACACACACACACACACACACTGTATTTTATTTTTACAAGAGATAAATAAACTGA
>NC_041218.1:30321187-30321943 GCF_002837175.3 Physeter macrocephalus
TCAGTTCAGCAGTATAGTCAGTTACCAGAAACCTGTACTTGTCAGAGTCTTTTCCATGAATTTGTTGAAGATGAAACCCTTTTATAGGAACATTTTTGCAAAAGCATCAGAGTACACCCAGAACCGTCTGTAAATGACAAAAGACTTAAAAATGACCACAGTTACAGATTTGATGAAACTTCATAATAATGCAATTGACAAGGAAATTTAGTTATTTCTGAGATAAACATTTTAAAGTAATAACTAGAATTATGACTTATAACATTATACCAGAACATAAAAGATTTTTAGAAATTTCATGTAATGTCTGAAACATTTATATTAACATATTTCCCTACAAATAACCCAAAGAAAGATTAGTATTAGTTGTTTTTTTTTATTTTTTTATACTGCAGGTTCTTATTAGTCATCAATTTTATACACATCAGTGTATACATGCCAATCCCAATCGCCCAATTCAGCACACCACCATCCCCACCCCACCACAGTTTTCCCTCCTTGGTGTCAATACGTTTGTTCTCTACTTCTGTGTCTCAACTTCTGCCCTGCAAACCGGTTCATCTGTACCATTTTTCTAGGTTCCACATACATGCGTTAACATACGATATTTGTTTTTCTGTTTCTGACTTACTTCACTCTGTATGACAGTCTCTAGGTCCATCCACGTCTCAACAAATGACTCAGTTTCGTTCCTTTTTATGGCTGAGTAATATTCCATTGTATATATGTACCACATCTTCTTTATCCATTCGTCTG
>NC_041218.1:30325118-30325591 GCF_002837175.3 Physeter macrocephalus
ATCATTTTAAGTATATCATGCCACTTTCTTCTGGCTTGTAGAGTTTCTGCTGATAAATCAGCTCTTAACCTTATGGGAGTTCCCTTGTATGTTATTTGTCATTTTTCTCCTTCTGCTTTCAATAATTTTTGTCTTTAATTTTTGCCAATTTGATTACCATGTGTCTCGGCATGTTTCTCCTTGAGTTTATCCTGTATGGGACTCACTGTGCTTCCTGGACTTGGGTGGCTATTTCCTTTCCCATATTAGGGAAGTTTTTTACTATAATCCTTCAAATATTTTCTCTGGTCCTTTCTCTCTCTCTTCTCCTCTGGGACTCCTATAATGCGAATGTTGTTGCGTTTAATGTTGTCCCAGAGGTCTCTTAGTCTGTCTTCCTTTCTTTTCATTCTTTTTTCTTTAGTCTGTTCCACAGCAGTGAATTCCACCATTCTGTCTTCCAGGTCACTTATCCGCTCTTCTGCCTCAGTTAT
>NC_041218.1:30325762-30346877 GCF_002837175.3 Physeter macrocephalus
CTTGCTTCTGCTGTCTGCCCTCTGGTGGATGAGACTATCTAAGAGGCTTGATGGGAGGGACTGGTGGTGGGTAGAGCTGACTGTTGCTCTGGTGGGCAGAGCTCAGTAAAACTTTAATGCACTTGACTGCTGATGGGTGGAGGTGGGTTCCCTCCCTGTTGGTTGTTTGGCCTGAGGTGACCCCACACTGGAGCCTACCTGGGCTCTTTGGTGGGACTAATGACAGACTGTGGGAGGGCTCAGGCCAAGGAGTACTTCCCAGAACTTCTGCTGCCAGTGTCCTTGTCCCCACAGTGAAACAGAGCCACCCCCCGCCTCTGCAGGAGACCCTCCAATGCTAGCAGGTAGGTCTCGTTCAGTCTCCTGTGGAGTCACTGCTCCTTCCCCTGGGTCCCGATGTGCACACTACTTTGTGTGTGCCCTCCAAGAGTGGAGTCTCTGTTTCCTCCAGTCCTTTCGAAGTCCTGCAATCAATTCTCACTAGGCTTCAAAGTCTGATTCTCTAGGAATTCTTCCTCCTGTTGCTGGACCCCCAGGTTGGGAAGCCTGACGTGGGGCTCAGAACCTCCACTCCAGTGGGTGGACTTCTGTGGTATAAGTGTTCGCCAGGCTGTAAGTCACCCACCCACCAGTTATGGGATTTGATTTTACTGTGATTGCACCCCTCCTACTGTCTCATTGTGGCTTCTCCTTTGTCTTTGGATATGGGATATAGTTTTTGGTGAGTTCCAGTGTCTTCCTGTCGATGACTGTCCAGCAGCTAGTTGTGATTCTGGTGTTCTCGCAAGAGGGAGTGAGAGCACGTCCTTCTACTCCACCATCTTTTTTCGACATCTTCGACTTTTATACATTTCTAAGTTAATAGTTTTGAGAAATATATGGAGTTTCAATATGATAAAGTTAACTTTACAAATCAGGATATTTCTTAATCTGTGTTAACATTCAGAAATCACAGCCTATCATATGAAGCCTACTTTTACATTTTATTTTTATTATGTTAATGTCACTCATGAGATTAAAACTATATTTCCCATGTCTAATATTCTTAGTTCCTTACTTTGGCACAAAAAAGTATTTATATGTGAAATACAGAAAGGCTTTGGAGGATGGTGCCTTATCCAGTAAAAAATTCCAATATACAGTAAGTCCCCTACATACGAATGAGCTCTGTTGTGAGAGCGCGTTCATAAGTCCAGTTTGTTCGTAAGTCCAACAAAGCCTAGGTACGCAACTAACACAATCAGCTATGTAGTACTGTACTGTAATAGGTTTATAATATTTTTCACACAAATAATACATAACAAACAAATACAAAAAATAAACATTTTTAATCTTACGGTACAGTATCTTGAAAAGTACAGTAGTACAGTACAACAGCTGGCATACAGGGGCTGGCATCAAGTGAACAGCCAAGAAGAGTTAGTGACTGGACGAGGGGGAGGAGGGGGGAGATGGTAGAGCTGAAGGATCATCAGCAATAGGAGACGGAGGGCAAGCTGCAATTTCACTCACGCTTGACGCTGATGGCACAGGTTCTGGTTCCTTGCTGGATTCAATTCTATCTACCCTCTTGAAAAAACAATCCAGTGATGTCTGGGTAGTACCGTACCAGCTACATCACCGCTGCTTTTACGCTTGCTTCTGGACATTCTGGGCTTGAAATAAAGATACTGTACTACTGTACTCTATACAGTACCGTACAGTAAAGTACACAAAAGCACAACCACTTGTAGAGGATGCACTCACGTGACAATGTACGCCAGACATGTGAACTAACTTCTGTGACTGGACATGCGAACACATGTTCGCATCTTTGAAAGTTCGCAGCTTGAAGGTTTGTATTGGGGACTTACTGTATACTGCTCTTAATTTGTCATTCTTTTAATTAGCAAAGTTTTTTCACACTTACTATGTGCAAAGCTTGAGACAGTTGTGTCTGGAAGGATTTTTATGACAGATATTATGGAATAACATGCTCTGAAAGCTGGCGTGTCCCACACAATGTAAGTTATCATCTTCATAGAGCTGAAAATTTTATTATAAAAATTCTAATAAGTATTATGGAAAACATGCTATTTTGGTATCACATAACATGCTTAAAGTCTTAGTATTTTATTTTCTAGATGTGTAATCTTGGCAAACCACTTAACCTCTTTGAGAACCAGTTTTTTAATCTACAATGACTGCTTCATAGAGAGGTAGTTAGATTTAAATAGATAATTATGTGAAAGTGCTCTGTAAATTCTGAGGTAGTTTATAAATGTTGATTATTATAATAAAATATGGTTCCTGACTTAAAGAGGTGGAATATCTAACAGAAAAGAAAAAAGCCTGTTAAAATGCATTGAAAAATTTTTATTTCTCCTTAAAGGATTTAATGAAAGTCACATAGTATTTTTATATACTAAAAATGTATATACAAAGGCATTTAAAAAATAAATTGCAGGATTAGCTGGGGGCTGCCAAATGACAGTCCCTGAATGAGCTGATGCCAGATCTACACAGAGACTAGGTAATTGGATCTTCTAGGTTAACTAAGCAGTTGGTCTAAACGAAGCCCTGAGGACTTCAATCAGATTCCATTTTAATTCTCTAGATAATTAGATATCCTACTTTGGTTGTAGAAGGAGCATTTCTCAGCTCACTCTCTTTCCCTTGCCTTTACTCTATAATCCTCCTATGAGAAATGTAGCCCACGTAGCAAAAAATTCAAATCATATCACCAACCTGGTCCTCGGCTCGATGGCTCCAATGACTGGGCAATATCTTTCAGAGCAAGAAGCCAAATGAAGGATTTACACCATGATCTGTTAGTAATAACCAAATTCACAACACAATGAACATAAAACTTTTCCTCTTATGAGACATGTTTTTGTGAGTTTGCATTATAACTTTAGCCTTTTCTCTATAGAAAATATACATTTATACAAATATAAATCACTTAAATATATGGAACTATATACCATTGATAAATAAGATTTACAATGCCTCTTATGTTTATGATGTATTTTTATGCAACACAACCATTTAATGGAAGAGTTCAAGGATCCTATTGACATTTATTTTTCTTATTACCATATATTTATTAAGCCTGAATATAACATTCACATTAACATGAAACACACGTAAAATATGAAATTGCTAGAGAGGAATGATGACATATTTTAGTACTTTGATGGCGGTGCCAACATTTCATTTAGGATATTTATATATGTCAACTAAAAAGGACAATAAATTTCAGTGAAGGCTCAATATATTACAAGACTTTTCATCAACACACTCCACAGGGTAGGCTACAACTACAGAGGGAAGGAAGAAATACTGCTGAATAATCAATCTTTGAAAGCATTCAATGTTATTTTAAAAGTTACATGTAAAATATCTGGGGCTTTCCTGGTGGCGCAGTGGTTGAGAGTTGCGTCCGGAGCCTGTGCTCCGCAACGGGAGAGGCCACAACAGTGAGAGGCCCGCGTACCGCAAAAAAACAAAAAAAAAAATCTGTAAGTCTGAAAAATGAATGTGGCGGAAGTGGTATGTTGCATATACGCGGGTATGATAATTATATGGAACATTTACCTCTCTTTCTAATTTTTAGAATTAAGATTATTAGTTAAACAAAAATATATTTAAAAATACTATGGGATATTAGTGATGCTAAGCCGTTGATACAAACTCCACCCCTGCAGGTAGAGAAATCTCTTTGTGCAAAGCATTTTTTAGTTTCCAGAAACCACGCTTGCTAACTGGCACAGAATAAGCCTCCACATGTCTCAAACACATAACAAAACAGGCAGACACACTTTTCAGTTTCAAGGGTCAGTGAGTTGGATTAGATACATTCTTTGCTTGTATCTGCTACTGAAGATTGGAGTAAAGTTTGCTTATCTTTCCCCTATCCTGAGTGTGAACTGAATTGATGTGTCTAATATTTCAGCATTATAGACAAGTATTAACATGAATCCTTAAAAAACCACTATGCCCATTCTGTTGCAAATGATCAACATAATGAGAAGAATGGGAGAAGCACAGTTTTTTTTTCCCCAGGGGGTGGAGATGCACTGCTCCCCGCTAGAGCTGACAGTAGCATATTTTAAAGCAAAGGGACAGAGGCCCATAGTTGTGCCTCTTCTTCCTTTGGAAGGAATCATTTTATTCCCTATAAAAAGACCAGCATTCCAGTTTTTCAAGCTTTGTTCTCTGGTACTTAAAAATGTATCATATTGAAAGGAGACGTTTCCCAAGATCCCACCACAAAAGCAGGCCTCCTGATTCTGTGCTGTTCCAGTTATTCTTTTTCACTTGCATTTGCTCTGTGAATAAAGTCAGAAAAATTGACACAATTTTCTCTATCTTCTACTGCCAAGAAGGATATCTCTTCCCCAAATCAATGCCATCAAAGCTGCTGTAGTGTCTCTTTCTCTAGGCCTTACTTAGTAATACCAAGGTGTGTGTGCATGCTAGCATTTGAAGTTCCTTCAAGTATAAATGAGGCACCACAGGAAAACTGTTCTATAAAATTTATTCTGGGAAAATGAGCTTGAAAACACTCTCAGCAGAATATCTCTACAGAGGAATCTGAAAAAGTGACAACCTATATATTTTTGTTTTTCACTTTGATAAATCAATCTCTCTCTCCAGACACACACACACACACACACACACACACACACACACACACACACACACACACTATAAGACCTCTCTCTCAATGGGAGTCATGACCGTAAATAATCTATACATTTTTGGCACTTTTAATGGTCTCTTTCATATCTATACAAGCCTAAAGCATGTATGAAGCACCTGCTGGGTCCAAGTACTCTTTTGATTTCCAGAGAGAACTTTCCATTTTGAAGGAGAGGGAGGTATGTAAGCCTCCTCAGTGTGAAGACTGTTTACAAATGAGAACTATTATTCTCAAAATCTTAGGGAGGAAATGATTTTGTCATCACACTGAGAACTATACATATATCATCTCTATCCCTCTCCTAAAGGGTAATATCATATTCTGTCCAAAGGACCCTTTTAGCATTTAGTGTTAAATGCAATTTAACACTCGAGAGAATAAACTTGAAGGTTGTAAAGTAAATATCTAGTTATCAGTTATGTAGAGAATCCAAATCTTTCACCAAATTTTAGGGAAAATTCTCCCTTTTGCAAATTAGTTTCCTACTGTATCTATTATGGAACTGGAATACCTAGAGGTACACTTAGGAGTTATCTTAAATCTACCATCCTGACTATGTCTGCCCCTCAGTCAGCTTGTGGTTCAGTGTGTCTTACAGATCCCAAATCTCTGGAAGCTCAGATAGAGAGGCAGTCACGGAGAGTTTTCACTGGAGATGTTTTATAGCTCTCCATTCATTTGTTTTGAACTTAAACAGTAAAATGAGAAAGATAAAAACAGCCTGAGAGCTTGTAGACAAGATCCTCTTTACCAGTACACGTCTAAGAAATTCCGAGGGAAGACCCTAATCCTAAATGTACCTGTCAAAATTTTGCTATGACCTTAACGTCACTGAAGCCATTTTATTCTCCTCTGCCACTTAAGCCAATATGATCTAATATCTCAATTTTACCGTTTCCTGTATCAGTAGTGTTTGTATTTTTAAAGGATGGTTGTCTTCCAGTGTCTGCTTCTTTATACTTTATTTTAGCTTTGGGGGAGGCAGGCATTCCACTGGGTCTTCATTTTCAAACTCTCAGCCTAAGCCACGCAGGAGCTAATGTCTTCCACCTAAGTCCCAGAACTCTGTGACAGCTATCATACTCTCCAGACTATTGATAGGAATAAAGACACTTCAAGCACTTTAATTATCTTAAGAAATTTAGAGAACGTATTTCCCAATTCTGGCTTAGTAAAAAGTCACCATAGATGGACTTTTTTCACCTAAACAGTGATTACATCAAGTTAATTTACTTATCCACAAACAATATAGGCATTGAAATGGCTAGATAAATTGTGGCTTTAGGTTAATGCTTATATCAGAAATGGATAGAAACAAAATCCTTTCTGTATTTGTATAGTATTATTGATGACCAATAAAGGAATCACACTAGAGTTGTTTCTTACTCCTTAAGTGGATGATTGCCTAGAAATAGTTGAGAAATGCAAAGATTTTAAAGAAAAAACTTGACTAAGAATACTACTTTTCAAAGAGAGAGACATAGGTGAGGATGATTAACAGGTAAAAACCTTCAGTTACAAAATAAATGAGTCACAGGTATAAAATGTACAATGTGGAGAATATAGCCAATAATTTTATAATATCTTTGTATGGTGTCAGATGACAACTAGATTTATCATGGTGATCAATTTGAAATGTATAGAAATATTAAATCACTAAGTTGTGTACCAGGAACTACCATAGTATTGTAGGTCACTTATACTTCAAAAACAAACTCACAGAAAAAGAGATCAGATGTGTGGTTACCAGAGGCGGGGGTTGTGGGAAGGGGAATTAGATGAAGAGAGTCGAAAAGTACAAACTTCCAATTATAAGATAAATAAGTACCAGGGATGTAATGTACAACATAATAAAGATAACACTGCTACAGGTGATAAATGAAAGTTATTAAGAGAGCAAAACCCAAGAGTTCTTATCACATGGGAAAGTAATTTATTTCTTTAATGTTGTGTCCATATGAGATGATGGATGTTCACTAAACCTCTTGTGGTCATCATGTAAGTCAAATCATTACGCTACAAACCTTATGCTTATACATACAGTGCTGTATGCCAACTATATCTCAATAAAACTGGAAGCAAAACAGTATCCATTTCAAATCTTTTATCTGTTTTGAGTCTGGTTACAACCCCTTGTACTTTGGCAGGACAGGTAGTATTAGCACCCATGTATTTTGGACTCAATGAGGTTTTGGATTTATGCAACAAGTAAGAAACAGAGAAGGAACTTGATTTTCAGACATAATGTTGGGACTCTTTTTACTATCCTCACGTTTCTTATTTAATTTGACTCTTCTTCTGAAGTCTATGGAAAGAGAAAAGAAGCTAGATGGCAAGTTATGGAGACTCAATTCGAGAAATGAGACTCATAAAAATTTAGCAAACATTTTTTGGCACTTATTATGTGTCTTGAAATGTGACTTAACTATGAAGCAAATCTAGTTACTCACTTGGTCTAGACTGTACGTTCTTCAAGGGCAGACACCACTTCTTACTCATCTTTGGCTCAGAGAGTAAAGTGCTGGCATGGAATGGTTCACAAGGAATGCCTGTTGAATGAAATTACAGGGCAGACCTTGATTCTGGATGAATTGTTTTCTCTCTCCAGCTAGTTTACATAATGGAGCCACAAAAATAGAACTTATAAGTGCCAGCTCTCCTGCATAGTTCTGCAAGTCCTTAACAGTAGAGTATTTGGTTGTCAATTTGCCAGAGGTTGTATAGGCATTGTGTAAAAGAATTGAAGAGCTGTGCTATTACTTGGTGGATTACGGAGGAGAAAGCTGCCAGTTTAGATATCTTGCAAAATGCTTATTCCTGAATATTTTTAAACCTAAATGATGTTCTTAGTAGTTTACTTCACAGATCTTCAGACAGCTCTTTAATACATTCTTTCATGTCATCAAGACATTTTGCTAAAACTCATCTAGATGCCTTATTATCCAGGCAAAGCTGCAGCTATGTGGGAACTCAAATCTCTTCATAAGTGAGAAAAGTGCAGCTTCATTTGATAAGAAGGAGGATATTGGCAAACACAGCAAAAAAATCTAGTTAATCACAAATTTTAACCACTATCTAGTTGACATGTGCCTGCTGTGCTAATTGCTTCATTACTTAATTATGCAAAAAAGAATAGCATCCACAGCAAACACAGCCCGCGAAGCATTATTAAAATACAAAGAAACATGCTCTAGACTCTTTAGTGCAAGCATAAATATTTCATAATGAGGAAGAGGGCTTATTATATAAAAGTAATGAAGATTTTGCAGCTAGCTTGAGTTCTTCCTTTCACTAAACCTCCATAATGCTATGACGTGCCCTGACTTCTGCTGCCTGTCTGTGGTTATAGTCTTGTCCTGACTCCCAACCCACGAAGTAAGATTCTTTTTTAGGGCATTGTTACATATCCCTTATCTAACAGATAATTTCTGATCACTGTGTATTTGTTAAATAAAAGAATAAATGAATAAGGAAGTGAATAAATCAGTGAATAAATAAACCCATCAATCAAGAGAATAGCTGTGGAAATACAAGTGAGGCCCAGAAACCACTTTACTCAGACAAAAGATAGTAGCTTCTAGAACAGAAAGACCACCGCTGTGTTTTCAAGCTTATCAATAAGTGCCTTTACTCCAGGAATTGATTTTTAAATAAACATACCCATCCATGGGCAGGCAAACGAATATTGTCATTTGAAGTCTTCCTGTTCCATTGCCTTAAATGTTTTTGAAACTCTTTAAGAATTGTTCTTGGAGAGTTTAAGACTCATCCAACAAATTCAGTTTCATTATTTTTCTATGTTTTTTCCTCAAACTCAAAAACAATATTTTGTCCTTGCAAATTAGAGCTCACCATTCATAGCTCTTAAATTTGGATGGTTAGGGCTTCCCTGGTGGCGCAGTGGTTGAGAGTCTGCCTGCCGATGCAGGGGACACGGGTTCGTGCCCTGGTCCGGGAAGATCCCACATGCCGCAGAGTGGCTGGGCCCGTGAGCCATGGCCGCTGAGCCTGCGCGTCCGGAGCCTGTGCTCCACAACAGGAGAGGCCACAACAGTGAGAGGCCCGCATACCGCAAAAAAAAAAAAAAAAAAAAATTTGATGGTTAAAAAATTCAAAGATATACTTAAAGCTTAAATACTTGTAATTGTTGCAGATATTATGAAGAAAGTTTTTATCATCCTGAATATAATTTTTTTAAAAAGAGTATCAAGTATCATAAAAAATGGAGGCATCCCTGGAATAAACATATGTTTATATGTTTATATGCTCCAGGGTGTCTATTCTTTTTTTTTTAACATCTTTATTGGAGTATAATTGCTTTACAATGGTGTGTTAGTTTCTGCTTTATAACAAAGTGAATCAGCTATACGTATACATATATCCCCATATCCCTCCCTCTTGCGTCTCCCTCCCACCCTCCCTATCCCACCCCTCTAGGTGGACCATGTCCACAAATCCATTCTCTATGTCTGTGTCTTTTTTCCTGTCCTGCCTCTAGGTTCTTCAGAACCTTTTTTTTTTTAGATTCCATATATATGTGTTAGCATACGGTATTTACTTTTCTCTTTCTGACTTACTGCAGTCTGTATGACAGACTCTAGGTCCATCCATCTCACTACAAATAACTCAATTTCGTTTCTTTTTATGGCCGAGTAATATTCCATTGTATATATGTGCCACATCTTCTTTATCCATTCATCTGTCGATGGACACTTAGGTTCCTTCTATGTCCTGGCTATTGTAAATAGAGCTGCAGTGAACATTTTGGTACATGACTCTTTTTGAATTATGGTTTTCTCAGGGTATATGCCCAGTAGTGGGATTGCTGGGTTGTATGGTAGTTCTATTTTTAGTTTTTTAAGGAACCTCCACATACTGTTCTCCATAGTGGCTGTATCAATTTACATTCCCACCAACAGTGCAAGAGGGTTCCCTTTTCTCCACACAGGGTGTCTATTCTGAGGGAGGTAACAAACACTCATCTGATTATATGATCTCTGTTGTATTTTCTTTTTTTTTCATTTGGTCAACATTGTCTGTTGTATTTTCAATCTTTCACATTTTAGCAAACAAGCTCACCCCTTCCCTTATGCCTACCAATATTTGTGTAGTTCTTATAATGTTCTCAGCATTTTTCTGGGTCTCAGGATAAAGAGAATAAGGTACTATCCCTGCCCTCAAGCTTTATAATGAGACACTAATATCTTGACAAGTCAAGGTAGCACCCACAGCCAATACTTAGTCCTTCCAATGGGTCTCAAGATGAACTATGTTGATTCCTATCCTAGCCAACTGAATGTTTAGTATTGTTATTTTAGCCATTCATTTCTCTATTACATCACACAGTCAGTTTTGAATATCGATATATTTATGGATGACATGCTCTAGACTCTAGGGCTACAGATGTGAACGAGACAGGTTAAGTTCATAAAACAAGAAACTTAAATGTCATGACTATTTTCAGCAGGGAAGTAAAAGGTATTAGACTCCCACTAGCAGGAGGATCTAACCCGGTTTGAGGGATTGGGAAAGCCCTTGCTAAGGAAATGATGTCAACAAATAGATTTTGAGGATCAACAGGAATCATCCGAGTAAATAAGAGGTAAGACTATTTCAGGAAGAGGGAACAGCATGACATGGTTGACATGTGAGGAAGAGGACCTAAGAGGTAGTTCTGCAGCAGTTCCAAAGTCGCTGATATCCAGACCTGGAGCGGGGGGAGTAGCCTGAGGTGAGGATGGATTGGGGGGCAGCAAGAGTCATGGGGATCTCAATATGGACCGGACTTTACCCTACAGCCAGTGAGAAGCTATTACAGGGCTTTAGATAGGGTGGTGACATGGTCACTTTTGTAATTTTAAAATTTCACTTTGCTGGCAAAGTGAATAGGAAGGAGGTGAGCAAGAAAAAACATGAGGAGTCTCTTAGGAGTTACCACAAGTGCCAGATGAGAAATGATGGTGGCAGTAAGTTGTGCCGGACAGCTTAGGGAGCTAACTGGGGTTCATTTAATGGACTAGGTGAGGAACAGGATGTGGCAAGTGAGTTGAGTGCGATCACAAGTATAACACCCAGGGTTCTGGATTGAGTATCCAGTGTATGTAGTACTGATTCCTGTGCCAGGAAACATGGTGAATGGAGCAGTTCAGTGTTGGTCTTATTAAGGAAGACATTAAGGAGACATTTGAGTAGAGATGAAATAGACAAGTAATACTATCTGATCCTTGGATCGAATTTTAGTGTGTTTACAGCATGTTTTCTCACTTAAACCTATACACAAAATCTTAATGTAAAAAGGCATTGTAATATAAGTGTTATTATTCAATTAATATTTGTGGCTTGTGAAATACCCGCATCTTGTAAGTAAAGCAACTGAGGCTCAGAGTTGAAAAGTGTTTCTTACCCAAGGTTGATTACAAGCCTAGAATTTGTAGCTTCAAATTTTATAGTCAATTGATTAGATCAATATTACATTGTCTAAAATGAAAAGCTTCTACAAATGTCAAGGATCATGGTGATATTAGATACTACTTAGAAAGCTGACCTTATCTTTATAACCATATATTTACATGCATTTATGATCATTTGTTTTCCTTATACTCAAATAGCTTCAAAATGCTTGCCCAATGCTCAGATTTGACATCCTTGCTATCTTACCCAATATAAAACTTGACATATTCTCTAGACAACATAAGGTTGACATAAGTTCAGGCTTATAGATTTTCTTGACCATAATGCAGAAGTTGCCATTTTGTCAGAAGAGACTACTAAGCTTTTTCATTTATACACCATATGATGAATTCAGAGTAGCAAAATGGTTGAAAACATGGGGTACATAATTAAATTCTCTGGGTTCCAATCTTAGGCCCTTAGTCTTCCAGTAATTTTGATAAAGCACTTAATCTTTCTTAAGTTCATCTGTAAAAGGAGAAATAATAATACTCATGAGTTTTGGGGGGAGAATTAAATGAGATAATCCAGATAAACCTGTGCTTACTTAAGTTTGACTCTAATATTACAGTATTGTCCTAGGAAATAATATGTCTTTTTTCTTCCAAATGTTTATTCCCCTTTCTTGACCATCCATTAAATGCCCGCATTAGAGTTGGTTTCTCTCTATGTGAATACATTGCAGCTTCAGGCCTTGCTTCAATATGCTTGAAAAGTGATTTTCTTTGCATTGATAAACAGTTTCCCCTAATGGATGAGTCTCTTCGGACCTACCTGCCAAATTTGCCGAAAAACAGAAACTTTATAACCAGTAGCATTGGTCTCCTTTCCACAGCTCTAGTGAAAGAACAATAAGTTTTAAGAGCAAACTGCCAATTAATTTAAATTGAAAAACAGACATCTTTAACCCTACCACCTCTTAATTTCTTTTTTCTCTGAGAAAGAAAGAAGACATTTCTCTCAATATTTGAAATAGCAATAAATCAAGGTTGTGTGATTTACAGAGGATAATCAAGCCTGTAAGTGTGCTGTTACCAATGGAATTATTTTTCTTGTAGCTTGACTAACAGTTTAAGAATCACTGCAGGTTTTAAAGTCTCTCCTTATACCAAGGTTGGAGATTCACCCTAATACAGTGAAAGAAAGTGAGTCCTGATCAGTCATGGGAGAATCTTGGTGTCTCTGAAGATAGACTGTAGACAACCAATCAGATAGATGCCGGCCTGTCTAATGGGGAGTCCTTCTAAGCTCATAGGCTACCTCTAAAGTTAGCAGAGCAAAATATTAACCCCAGATCCTCACTGTGTGATCCGTGGCATGCTACCTAAATTTCCACGCCCATTTCCTGATCTGTGAGATGGTAAATAACAGTGATGTTGTAATGATTTAGTGGGTTAATTTACATAGCACGTATATTATATAGAGGGCAATAAATAATCATGGTTATTATTATTTAGTAAAATCAAATGAATAAAATAGACATGGTGTGGGAAATTTTGGTCAAGTATATATTTTTTTCTCATTTTGTAATGAGAAATATGACCTCCATATTTCAGTAGTAAAATATATATATATATATATATATGTATTCAGAATGTTCCTCTCACTCTTCAAGTAATTCCAGACAGAGCCAGTTTCTTGTTCTGTATGTAATATACTTCACCTCTCTAAAGAAAGTAGTGTCTGTAAGTTACAGGTTGTTGTCTCTGGCTTTAAAATTTCATTTATTTTAACTACTTTCAATTTCTTAGATGCAAGGTGTATACAAGACAGAATTATTTGTTTTCTGGAAGTATGCCCTTATTTCCCACTGTTCAGCATGTGTGCGTATATATATTGCTGAAATTACATCCTAATGATACCAAATTGCAGAATTATGCAATATTCTGTACCATTTTTTTTTAGAAATAGAAAATGGGGAGACTTTAATAGCACATGCTGCATCATGAATACAATTTACTGGAATTGCTCTTCTCTAATCATATAGAAACCATGTTATGTCCTGGAGAGGTTATAAAAATATATAGGAATCCATTTATCCTCCAAGAAAATTGAGGACTTAAAGTAATGACAAGAACCTGCAATTGAGTTGGGAGCCCTGACGTCATGAATTGAGACAGTGTCCTAATGACTTGATTTTGCGAGTCCACAACATACTGAATACATGAATAAAATGAGGACAATACTGACCACATAGGGTACCTATTATTTTAATCTTTCTCTGTTATTCCTTTGTAAGAATTTTTCTAAAGAGAATTTATACATTTGTATAATGAAGAGTTTATAATCCCCATTTCTAGGTTAAACTGAAAATAATGAACTATTGGTACTTGATGCTTTTATTAGGAACAGATAAAATGAATTACGTGTACATAAAGTTACTTTTCCATAGTTTCTATTTGTACCTATAATGGCAATCTATGCATAGTGATGTGTAGTCCGAACAATAGTCATTCCTTTCCAATATCATCCAGAATTCCAACTCCATAAAGTAGTTAAATATGCTGTTTTAGAAAGCATTGCATCAAGTAGACTATGCAATTTTATTTCCTGCCAGAGGAAAACTCTAATGCTGATTTCTCTGCGTATCCTCCTAAAAAGTGAAAAAGACTCATATAAAAGCTTGCATTTTTAATGTGATCTTTCACATTTACATTATTTTAAACCTTTTCAAAGTAATGAATTTCAATAACTTTGGACACTAGTTTTGATTTAAAAAATCACTGGGCCACAAATGGAAATGTTAAGACTATCTAAATGCCAGGTTACTTTTTAGTATATTTGTAGTTTTAAGTCTAGACAAATGTATCAGCATCTCAGAAAAAAGGAGTTGGATAGATAATGATTCAGTGGATAGAGATTGTGAGAATATATTATTTAAACTTGAAAAAGTGATATTTTATGATACCCTATGTTTGATTCAATGTCATCTGAATGAAAAAAGGATCAAAATATTACCATGAAAAAAATTTAGACATTTTTCAAGATAATAGGCATTAATTTCCTCTTCTATCAGTAGTTTTGAAAGCAGTTGTTAGAAATACATCTAATCTCTTTTAAACTGCAGATCCTTAACTCTGATATGATCACTAAACCAAAGATTTTCTAATTTACAGATTTAGTTAGCAGATGTAGTTAGCACTATTCTAATAGCATTAGCAGGCACATATACCTAATTTCAATTTCTTCCTTAAAATACTGTTGTAGTCTACTTCTGGCAGGAATAATTTTCATATTAACACAACAACAAATGAAAATGCAAAATTTTAACTTAAAGATTTAAAAATTCATGTCATTTATCCTAGAAAACCATATTGTGAAAAGTACATGTGACTCAATAGCCTTTAAGAGAGATACCATAATTCTCATTCTTCTAGTAGTTTGGGATTTCCCTAATGATATAAGCAATAAGAAGCAATTTTACTAGTATTTTATGGATATATTTATTTACTAGGCTTTCCTAATAGTTCCTTTATAAAACAAGTTCTTATGAAATAAAAAAGGTCTGAATTTTTGGTGTAAAAGTTTCTCTACCATTCATGTCTGAAGGAATGGACTTTGTTGAATCATAGCTGGATATTTCTATAACTAGAGCAATGGAAATTGACACTTAAATTTTTGGATAGTTTGGAAAAAAAGAAAAGTTTTTGCACATTAAACAAATGCAACAGCAACTTTGACTCCTCACATCACTGTCTGTATCACGAAGCTTCTGCATCATGTTTCTTTTTTTTAAGACACTATGGTGCCTTAATCATTTCCAAAATGTTAATGAATTTGTACTGGCCAAAGAGTAACTAGCTCAGTGTATTGGGGTCAGTAATGCCTCGGTGTTCCACGTCATTATGAAAGTGACTTGCTAATTGCCTATCTACACATGGTTCAGTGCTGAATATGGCAAAACAACTGGTTTACTATCCTTTGAGAATATCCCCCTCAATGAGAGAAATGCCACGATCATATACTAATTGTCTTTATCTTCTTTAAATGACAGTGCTGGCATTTCTTTCCTTTGGTGCACTCACTCCTATGTTAATTATTGTATGTATACTGATGACTCCCACATTGATAACTTCAGCCCCAACTTCTCCCTTGAACTTCAGACTCATATATCCAACAGCCTAATTAATTTCCATTTAGATGCTCAATTGACCTCTCAAGCTTCATATGTTCAAAACCAAACTTAATTTCCACCCATCTGTTCCAACACAGCTCCATTATTCCAGTTGTTCAGACTAAAAGCTTTAGAATCATCCCTTACTCCTTCTCTTTCTCACACACAACACAGTCCATCCAATGGCCTCCAAATATATCTAGAATCTTATCTAGTCCAGCCATGTCACCTACCCACCCAATGGAAGCCATATAGCTGTCACCTGTACTACTGTAATCGTCTTCCAACTAACTCGCAGCTTCCATCTTGGACACTTACCCACTGTTCATCATTCAACAGGCAGAGCAGTTCATTTAAAATATGTCTGATTATTTAATTTTCACCTGACTCAAAGCATTGATAAAATCAAAAGTTCAATGCATGGTTTACAAGGTCTACATCACTTGCTTTGCATTGTCTCCTCCAGTCCCAATTCATTCTGTTCTCTTTGCTTTACTCTAGACCAACCTGAGCCGTCTTTCTCATACTCATACTCATACTCATACAGGCTGAGCAGTTTCTTGCCTCAGGGCCCTTGAACTTATTTCTTCTGCCTTGAAAATTCTTCTCTCAGCTACTGCATGGCTCTTTCTTTCAGTTTATTTAAATTATTCCTGAAATGACACCTTATCAGACACTCTTCCACAAGCTCCTATATCACTCACTCCCTTACTCCCCCCATTTTTCTCAATAGCTTCATCATATTCATTGCATATTTATAATCTTCATCCTTTAACTAGAATGTAAGTCCCTGAGTTCTGAGACTTTGGTTTTTCACGGTAGTTTCATCAGCCCATAAGAACAATGCCTGGCACAATGTAGGAACACAATACAAATTTACTGAATTAATACAGAAAAGCCATATGAAGTGATGGTCTGGAGACTTCTGTAAATAAAGCCAGATTTACAGAAGTTTCCTGGGGTGCTGTCCATTTATGTAGTGGCTGGACCTGGGCACTTGGGCTTATGGAATATGCTCCTTCTATAGCCTCTAGAATTCCTAGGAACATAAGGGAAAGAATTTTTCCCCTATAGGGACATGGTTAGTTCTGATTTCATTAATGTATTCTTATTTATAACACATATATGGGAAGGGAAATGGCATTCTTAGTCCCTTCAATGATAGGTATGCAGGTATACTTTGCTTCAAAATCTGACTTACTCACCTGGAGAAACAGTCATTAAAAAATTGAAATTACCTCAGAGGAGATTTCTGGTGAGGACAGGGACAGTTTTTTTTTTTTTTTTTTGCACAGTTGGTTAGCAGCACCATAGCTAACATTGCCTCAGTGTCCGGTAATGTACATATTCCCTTGAGCCTATGGAATGTCTGTACTGATTTGCTCTCTTTGTGTTTGATGTAGTAACTCTAAGAGTACCTGGGCTCTCTCTTAGTACCTCTGAGGTGACCCTATGTTCAGAAAATAGCATGGAGTTTTGGTTTGCCTATGTGTTTGGTTTTATACCTTTAGCTTTCTCATCAACTCATGAGAGGAGATGATCAAAATCTCTGTCTTAATTATTATCTGTCTTTACTTCTTTATACTGCATCTGTGTCTTGTTATATGGTTTTTCTCCTTTCCATATATTTGTACATTTGCTGCCATCAGTGCTTCTTAGATTTAAATAAATAAATAAATAAATAAATAAATAAATAAATAAATAAATATATATATATATATATACACATATGCGTTGTTATATCTACTCAGGGTCAAAGGCTCCTGGAAACTTTCAGGGCTAACAAACTTTTTAAAAAAATTTCTCAAATTACTAATTATTGTAGATTAAATAAAGTTTTAACTTTGCATTCCTTAAGGCCTTTCAGCAAAGGCGATTGAAGCAGCAATTACTAGGTGTCTGCAAATAAATGGATGGTTTCCTGGCCTATTTATAATAAATTAATAGATGGTCTTAATATTATACATAATCTATTATAAATGCACCTGCACAGTGGGTATATAAAATTCTATATGCATGAAAATCTTTGATTAAACTATTTGGGACATTGTCATAACATCCCACCTTAAACTGTAGTATAGACCAAAATATATCACTTTAATTCAATAGAAGAGATGAGCTCTCTGAGAAGCTTATTAATGTGACTGCTAAAAGGACATTGTCAAGTGAATCAAATTAAAGAACAATTCTTTTAGAGCTGAAATATACTCTAGCGGGTAACATTTAACTGGAACTTTACTTTTCAAATAAGCATTTGTTTGAAAAACTGACATAAATCAACATTAAGAGTCCTGTTGTAACCTTTTAAATCAAATATCTCTTTGTTAAAATAAACATTTCTTCTTTATCCATTTTTAAAAATAATCATATTAAAAGTAGGATGTTATTCTACGTTCATTTGCCTTTCTCTTCAACTAGTTGAAAAGACCCAGAAAGGCAGGCAATGTCTTCTCTGTGTCCCCGTGACAAGCACAATGCTGGACACATTGCAGATATTAAATAAGCGTTCATGGAAACAGTGGATTCAATTTCCAGTACCGTTTAGGTTCCTACTGTACTAAGTGCTTACTCGAAGCTATATCAGAATATAATAGCTTGTGGTGTATGATGAAAATCGTACTGTGCACAGATGGGAGTAGATGTTGACCAGCTCTAGATAAAATATCAGACAAACTCAAAGAGATAGAGACTTTGCTTACTGCATATCACAGCACCGGATGGGAACGTGGGGATCGTGAGCTAACAAGCATGAGGTTTTCTGTAGGAGAATCTGACAGAGATATATTTCTTTCGTGTACCACATTTTTCAAAGCATATTTACTATGAGCTTCATTTGAACTTCCAGACAACATTATGGGTTGCATAGGGCAAAGACTATAATCTCCTTTTTAAAAATAGGAAGAAAATCTTACAAATAGGAAGGCAATGATTTGCCCAAGGTCACACGATGAATCAGCTTTCAAATCTTAAAGACAATTGCATCTTAATGTGCAGTGGAGGCTACTGTAATGTTTATTTTTAAGTAAATTCCTGTATTGCAGAAGAGATTGGTGCCATTAATTATGGACTGACTTAGAGATATGCCAGTTTTTGATATTGTTGTTGGAAACAAATAGTGTTGGTTGATGATGGCACTTATACCACAACTAGCCAACCATGTACTCTTTGCAAAATTCATTAACCTCAGGATCACCTTGGTTAGTACCACCTAGCTATGATTACTCTTTTAACCTAAATTTCATTAGAAATATACACATTAATATACAGAATGATAATTGCCATTGACTTTTATGAATCCTTGTTACATCTCCAAAGGATTAGATGACACTTGAAAAAAGAGGCCATACCCTTTCTTTTATGGATTCTCCACTGTAATGCTTAATGGCAAAGTGGGCTTTTGATAAATTTTTTATTATATATTTAGTACATAAACTTTCTCTTCTTAGAGTTTGGTTTTTTATGTAGATACAAAAATGGATCAGGCAAATTTATAAACTATTTATTTATCAAGCAATAAAACAGAAAATGTGAGAAAAGTAAATGATTAAATATTAATGTACACCACACATTTTTAATAGTGATATTAAATTTAAAGCAAAAACTATAGGCTAAATGTTTTACCAGACACAGTAAAACTCTTAGAGGAAAACATAGGCACAACACTCTTTGACATAAATCACAGCAAAATCTTTTTGACCCACCTCCTAGAGTAATGAAAATTAAAACAGAAATAAACAAATGGGACCTAATTAAACTTAAAAGCTTTTGCACAGCAAAGGAAACCATAAGCAAGACTAAAAGACAGCCCTCAGAATGGGAGAAAATATTTGCAAATGAATCAATGGACAAAGGATTTATCTCCAAAATTTACAAGCAGCTCTAAAAGACAACCCTCAGAATGGGAGAAAATATTTGCAAATGAAGCAACTCACAAAGGATTAATCTCCAATATATACAAGCAGCTCATATGGCTCAATATCAAAAAAACAAACAACCCAATCAAAAAATGGGCAGAAGACCTAAATAGACATTTCTCCAAAGAAGCCATACAGATGGCCAAAAAACACGAAAAGATGCTCAACATCACTAATTGTTAGAGAAATGCAAATCAAAACTACAGTGAGGTATCACCTCACACCAGTCAGAATGGCCATTATCAAAAAATCTACAAACAGTAAATAATGGAGAGGGTGTGGAGAAAAGGGAACCCTCATACAGTGCTGTTGGGAATGTAAGTTGATACAGCCACTATGGAAAACAGTATGGAGGTGCCTTAAAAAACTAAAAATAGAACTACTATATGATCCAGCAATCCCACTACTGGGCATATACCCAGAGAAAACCATAACTTAAAAAAACACATGCACCCCAATGTTCATAGCAGCAGTATTTACAATAGCCAGGTCATGGATACAACCTAAATGTCTTTTGACAGATGAATGGATAAAGATGTGGGGGAGAGCTTTAAGATGGCGGAAGAGTAAGACGCGGAGATCACCTTCCTCCCCACATATACATCAGAAATACATCTACATGTGGAACAACTCCTACAGAACACCTATTGAATGCTGGCAGAAGACCTCAGACCTCCCCAAAGGCAAGAAACTCCCCCACGTACCTGGGTAGGGCAAAAGGAAAAAGAAAAAACAGAGACAAAGAATAGGGACGAGACCTGTACCAGTGGGAGGGAGCTGTGAAGGATGAAAGGTTCTCACACACTAGAAGCCCCTTCATGGGCGGACGGAGACTGCAGGTGGCGGAGGGGGGAAGCTTTGGGGCCACGGAGGAGAGCGCAGCCACAGGGGTGCGGAGGGCAAAGTGGAGAGATTCCCGCACAGAGGATCGGTGCCAACCAGCACTCACCAGCCCGAGAGGCTTGTCTGCTCACCCGCCGGGGGTGGGCGGGGGCTGGGAGCTCAGGCTCGGGCTTCGGTCGGATCCCAGAGAGAGGACTGCGGTTGGCGGCGTGAACACAGCCTGAAGGGGGTTGTGCGCCACGGCTAGCAGGGAGGGAGTTGGGGAAAAAGTCTGGAGCTGCCGAAGAGACAAGAGACTTTTTCTTGCCTCTCTGCTTCCTGGTGCACGAGGAGAGGGGATTAAGAGCGCCGCTTAAAGAAGCTCCAGAGACAGGCGCGAGCCGCGGCGATCAGCGTGGACCCCAGAGGCAGGCATGAGACGCTAAGGCTGCTGCTGCCGCCACCAAGAAGCCTGTGTGTGAGCACAGGGCACTCTCCACACCTCCCCTCCCGGGAGCCTGTGCGGCTCGCCACTGCCAGGATCCCGGGATCCAGGGACAACTTCCCCGGGAGAACGCATGGTGCTCTTCAGGCTGGTGCAACGTCATGCCGGCCTCTGCCGCCGCAGGCTCACCCCGCATCCGTACCCCTTCCTTCCCCTGGCCTGAGTGAGCAGGAGCCCCCGAATCAGCGGCTCCTTTAACCCCGTCCTGTCTGAGTGAAAAACAGATGCCGTCAGGCGACTTACACGCAGAGGCGGGGCCAAATCCAAAGCTGAACCCCGGGAGCTGTGTGAACAAAGAAGAGAAAGGGAAATTTCTCCCGGCAGCCTCAGGAGCAGCGAATTAAATCTCCACAATCAACTTGATGTACCCTGCATCTGTGGAATACCTGAATAGACAACGAATCATCCCAAAATTGAGGTGGTGGACTTCAGAGGCAACAATATATATATATTTTTCCCTTTTTCTCTTTTTGTGAGTGTGTATGCGTATGCTTCTGTGTGTGATTTTGTCTGCATAGCTTTGCTTTTACCATTTGTCCTAGGGTTCTGTCTGTCCTTTTTTTAAATTACTTAAAATTTTTTCTTAATAATTATTTTTTATTTTAATAACTTTATTTTATTTTATC
>NC_041218.1:30347803-30348246 GCF_002837175.3 Physeter macrocephalus
AATTATAGGGGTCCCAGAAGAAGAAGAGAAAAAGAAAGGGACTGAGAAAATATTTGAAGAGATTATAGTTGAAAACTTCTCTAATATGGAAAAGGAAATAGTTAATCAAGTCCAGGAAGCACAGCGAATCCCATACAGGATAAATCCAAGGAGAAACATGCCAAGACACATATAAATCAAACTATCAAAAATTAAATACAAAGAACAAATATTAAAAGCAGCAAGGGAAAAACAACAAATAACACATAAGGGAACCCCCATAAGGTTAACAGCTGATCTTTCAGCAGAAACTATGCAAGCCAGAAGGGACTCGCAGGACATATTTAAAGTGATGAAGGAGAAAAACCTACAACCAAGATTACTCTACCCAGCAAGGATCTCATTCAGATTTGATGGAGAAATTAAAATCTTTACAGACAAGCAAAAGCTAAGAGAATTCAGCA
>NC_041218.1:30349152-30349568 GCF_002837175.3 Physeter macrocephalus
ACACAAGCTTTAAGTGATACATTAAACAAGATGGACTTAATTGATATTTATAGGACATTCCATCCAAAAACAGCAGAATATACATTCTTCTCAAGTGCTCATGGAACATTCTCCAGGCTAGATCATATCTTGGGTCACAAGTCAAGCCTTGGTAAATTTTAAAAAATTGAAATCGTATCAAGTATCTTTCCCGAGCACAACGCTATGAGACTAGATATCAATTACAGGAAAAAATCTGTAAGAAATACAAACACATGGAGTCTAAACAACATATTACTTAATAACCAAGAGATCACTGAAGAAATAAAAAAATACTTAGAAACAAATGACAATGAAAACACGACAACCCAAAACCTATGGGATTCAGCAAAAGCAGTTCTAAGAGGGACGTTTATAGCAATATAATCCTACCTTAA
>NC_041218.1:30351540-30351741 GCF_002837175.3 Physeter macrocephalus
CGAGCACAACGCTATGAGACTAGATATCAATTACAGGAAAAAATCTGTAAGAAATACAAACACATGGAGTCTAAACAACATATTACTTAATAACCAAGAGATCACTGAAGAAATAAAAAAATACTTAGAAACAAATGACAATGAAAACACGACAACCCAAAACCTATGGGATTCAGCAAAAGCAGTTCTAAGAGGGACGTT
>NC_041218.1:30352052-30378074 GCF_002837175.3 Physeter macrocephalus
GAGTCTGTCGTACAGAGTGAAGTAAGTCCGAAAGAGAAAAACATATACCATATGCTAACACATATATATGGAATCTAAAAAGAAAAAAAAAAATGGTCATGAAGAACCTAGGGCAAGATGGGAATAAAGATGTAGACCTACTAGAGAATGGACTTGAGGATATGGGGTGGGGGAAGGGTAAGCTGGGACAATTGCAGCTCTATTTACAATAGCCAGGACATGGAAGCAACCTAAGTGTCCATCAACAGATAAATGGATAAAGATGTGGCACATATATACAATGGAATATTACTCAGCAATTAAAAGGAACGAAACTGAGTTATTTGTAGTAGGTGGATGGACCTAGAGACCATCATACAGAGTGAAGTAAGTCAGAAATAGTAAAACAAGTACCGTATGCTAACACAAGTGAGATCAGCTCGGTGCTTTGTGACCAACTAGAGGGGTGGGATAGGGAGTGTGTAGGGGAGGGCAATGCAAGAGGGAAGAGATATGGGGACATATGTATATGTATAACTGATTCACTTTGTTATAAATCAGAAACTAACACACCATTGTAAATCAATTATACTCCAATAAAGATGTTTAAAAAAAAAAGATGATGTGGTACATATATACGATGGAATATTACTCACCCATAAAAAGGAATGAAATTGGGTCATTTGTAGAGATGTGGATGGACCTAGAGAGTGTCATACAGAGTGAAGTAAGTCAGAAAGAGAAAAGCAAATATTGTATAATAACCCATATACGTGGAATATAAAATGGTATAGATGATCTTATTTCCAAAGCACAGAGACACAGACATAGAGAACAAATGTTTGGATACCATGGGGGAAAGGGGTGAGGTGGGAGGAATTGGGAGACTGGGATTGACACATATACATTACTGATACTATGTATAAAATAGACAACTGATAGGAACATACTGTATCGCACAGGGAACTCCACCTAATGCACTGTGGTAACCTAAATGGGAGGGAAGTCCAAAAGGCGGGGATATCTGTATGTGTATGGCCGATTCATTTTGCTGTGCAGTGGAGGCTAACACTACATTATAAAGCAACCATACTCCAATAAAAATTAATTTTAAAAAACCATAGGAAGTATAAACATTGTTATAACAATTGAAAATAGGTTCTCGTTTTAGATTAAAAATATCACAGAATTTAAAGTGTATCTTTGTCCTTTCATATGTCCTTACCTACATATTCAAAATTACATTCTCCCAAAGAAATTTTATAAAGGTATCTTAAAACTTCTCTTTTCCAATTTGCAGTTAGGACAAAATATTGAAGATTTATCATAATCAGTAATAAAATGTAAAAGTGAAATCAGCAATGAATCCAAAATTTTCAAGTTTCTTATATTTGTTCTTGCTCTTGTCTAACACATTCATGATTCCCTCATCTTTTTCATAAGAAAGTTATTATCGTGACTTTCTTAGTCAGATTTCACAGTTCAGAAAGCTTAGATATGCTTCTGAATATGCCTTATTCCAATAATCTTTGAATTTCTTCATGATTTCTATTGAGTTTTCCACAAGTAAAATAAATTTTTCTCCCTCATATATAGTATGGATTTATCGACACTTTCCTTGAGACTTTTCAATCTGAATTAAATGAATGATTCTATCTCAGATTAGAAAAGGGGGGAGGCAAGGAATAAGTTGAAATATTGATACGGTATATGGAACACTGCAACATAAATATGAAACCTATAATAAAGTTCTAAAATATATTCTTATTTTACATTTAAATTAAGTTAAAATAATATGATAGTAGATAGTATATTTGCCAAGCTTAGAGAAAAATCCAGAGATGTGAGAACTGGAATGGAGACTGCATGCAATGTCTTTAATGAGATCATTACATTTTTCTGTTAATGGCAGCAGCCTTACTTTGCCATTTTACTATGCTTTAAAAAAATGTTTTTTCTGCCAATTACTTACTCTGCTTCATTGGTTCTAAGTGATGCAGTACACTATATCACCTGATCTTAGATATCACTTATGAGGGCTATTTTCAGTTAATTTTATGGCCGCTACATACTATAGTTAGATGTTAAGACCATACGATATGGGCCAAGTTTCATTCTATTTCTTCCCCAGGAAGTGAATCACATAATAGGCCAAACTGAAATTAGATGCTTTTAGATATACATTAGTGAGTGATTTTTCTTAGCTGTGAACTTTATAAATTTGATCAAAACTTGTGTTGCTTCTTTTACAATATAATAAAGCTGCTTTCCCAAACATGACTACTCCTATCATTAAATATATTATCAGACAATGCCATGTTCTCTTTTTACATTTTAATTTTTTATGAAAGATATCTGATTGGCTTCCTCCCCCATGGGTTGTTAGTAATTCCACGTACTAACTGTTTAATGACAATATTTTTAAATATGAGAGAATAATAATAATTGTGCCAAATATGAGTCTCCCAACAGAATGCAATAAATTATTTTTGTTGTTTTTCTTTTCTGGTGGTAAAGTTGCTGAAGATCTCAAAAGTCTGGAGAGATGCTCAAATTCAGGAAAGCTGCACCATAATTAATGTGTACTATTTGGTAGAAGGATCCATGAAACAAATTTATCTTGAGTCCAAAATATACTGATACTTCTATCTAATTTTGTTCAGGCTTAGTTATGTGATTTAACATAGCAAAGGGAATGATGTGTAAGGATGTCTTTTATTTGATGTCAAATTTAAATCCTGGAAGCTTAATTGAATTGACAGTTAAAAGCTAAAGTTAAGAGCTTGTTGAATCTCCCATCTTCCATTTTCTCTTGAACCATTTTACACACCACCACCAAGAATAACTTTCCTAAAAACATAATGATCACTTTACAGGCGGCTCAAAAACCCTACATTTGTTCATTGCTTATTAGTCAAACATTTGCATCAACCAACTTGTTCCAACTTATTTTCAACCTAAACTAAATCTTATGCTTTGGGCACATTGGCTATACTAATCTCTGAACATTCCTTGTGCTTTGCCCCTCCACAATTTGGCTCACCTTCTACAAGCCTAGAATTGCTTGTCTTCCACTCTGACCATTCTTATTTTAGTAATTCTTCAGGAACTGGGTTAATACTCATAAAGTTTTCTGCAGTTCCTTCCTCTGAGCACCTTAAAAATGATTGTTTCTGTAATTAATTTGACAGTTTAAATCATGTGTTTCGTGGTATCTTTTTAATTCAAGATATATTACTGAATGTCTTCCATATGCAAAGCAGTGGTGTGAGTGCTGTAGGACCTTGGTACTCAAAGTGTGGTCAGAGGAACCAGAAGCATTGTTGAAAATGCAGAATCTCAGAATCCTACTGAGACCTACTGAGACCTACTGAGCCAGGGTCGAGTCTTCATGGTAACAGGATCCCTCTGTGATTAAAGTTGGAGGAGTACCATGGTGGAGGATACAAACATGAGCAAATCATACCTGCCTTCACACAGATCACCAACTAATTGTGGAGCACTAAATAATCAAGGCAGAGTGAAAGTCGGTAGAAAAGTATAAACAACGTTTCCAGGGTGGGGGGATGCTGAAGGGAGAGACGATCACAACCAATACAATAATAACTACACCATGGAGTACCACTAATAATAATAAACACTTATTTGCTGATTCTAATGCGTATGCTAGGCATTTAAGGTGTCTTGTTTCCAATCCCCGTAATGATCATGCTATGTAGTTATTAGTACCCTCATTTCACACATGAGAAAAAAGTGGGTTTAAAAAGTTTATATACTAGTCAGCTATTGTCCAGGTCAGGATTTAAAATCCATGGCTGTTCTCTGTTCTTTCTTTTTGACATTTCCCTGCCTAAACTTGTCATTTATATCACTACTCATACATTACTTTTCCGTTGAATATGTTATTTTTCTCGTACTTGATTTCAAAGACTTTCCTGACCTTTTTTTTTTTTTTTTTTTTTTGGCCCTGTTGTGCTTGGCTTGTGGGATCTTTTTCCCCAACCAGGAACTGAACCCGGGCCCTCGGCAGTGTGAGCACCGAGTCCTAACCACTGGACCGCCAGGAAATTCCTCAAAGACTTTTCAGGTCTTCACCTTTATGCTTCTTTGATTCTGCTATAGGACTGATTGAAGGTACTAAATAAATATTACATTGGTATCTGAAAATTAACAATTCTCCAAAGGAGAATTTTTTCAATTTTGACAATATAGGACATACACTGGTTTCGTTTAGTCACAAATGTCTCAGTATAAAGGAAGGGGGTCTAAAGTGTGCATGTGTGTGTGGAAACAGAAGAGTTATCTGAAAGCCTGAAAGATTAAAATAATGACATTAGCCTGAGTATTCCATGATTCCGCTATGATCTCCTGAATACAGTGGGAAAGTAGGATATGTTTTATTAATGTATTTATTTGTTTACTTATTAACAGAAACGATTAGACTGTATATTTAATATTTACATTAATTATTTTGTTATTAATTAATTAAATTACCTAATAACCCTTGGTAAATAATCTTTGGGTAAAAACTCCCATTCAGTCATCCCATAGAAAACCTGTCATATCTATTGGGTTGGCCAAAAAGTTCGTTTGAGTTTTTCCGTAACATCAGGCTCCCTCTCTTAAAAAAGAATCCTGTAAATGCAAATATATTAGTTTTCATGATCTCTAAACTTTAAAGTTGATGTCTTAATAATTAAACCATTCTTCTAGAGAGGCTTAACATATGTTGAATTCTCTTAAAACGAACTCAGACACATCAGTTCTAGGTTGTTTAAAATCCAATATAACATGGCAATAAGCGATTTACTTAAGTAGAGGATTTTTATTTTGGAATAAGTGGCAATTTTTTTTTCTTATAATCTAGTACAGCCCATAGAGTATATTGTAAGAGTTTCCTTTATAACTTGGTCAGGTCATAACGAATTAATTAAATAAAGAAATAAGCCTTTGAGAAAGAAGGCTAGCTTCATTCTCCAAAAAAAGATATTCCTTCATTTTTTAATATAGTTGAATGCCATTCTTCACAGAAGTATCAGAGGTAGCAGAACTCTTGCAGAAAAGATGAACAAAAAAGGAAATAACTCCACTCATAGCACTCCTAGACTTTCAGCCTTCATCAGTCAATGGCAGTTGTAAATGGAGATGCTGAAATTTACCCCTGTAATCTTTTGTTTTATTCTTGCATAAAGCTAGGCAAGATTTTCTCTTTTGTTCTTTTTATTCTGTCTCAAAATGTGTTTTTCAATTGCCAGCTGCCTACATGTTTTGAATTATTTGTACTTGGTGACAACAAATTTTACCAACTTCATTATTTATTTTTTTTTAGAAAAAACAACCCAACACTTAATATCACCATTATTTTATAAAAGAAATTACATTTTATATTAAAGAGCAGGTTTTAAATTGAAAAAATACTTTAATGAAAAGCTCACTTCACTGTCCGTATTGTTTAATTTTGCTCCCATGAAAACTAAAATATTTATCACAGACTTCAGAATGTATTAACCTGTATTTGGGAGTCTCTGGGTTAAGCAATACAGGCAGGTGCATTGTCCCCAGAATCCCTGCAAAAATTGGCACTTCATCCTTCAATGTGTTTAACAGAAGCACAAGTGGAAGGTTAGGGGATGACTTGGCAGAATGAGAGAGAGGCTCAAGGTGACAAGAAATCACAGGGGTATGTTAAAGATCTCTTTTTTAATTTTACCCAAGGTTTGCCCAGGATCTAAATCTTTGCAAAGAGGGTTTTTACTTGTCCAATAACATTCAACTTATTTGGATCAAGACCTTATGACTTAGCATCTCAATTTTCCCCTTTCCTATCAGTGGAGAGAAGTAGCCTAATTCTTAAAATCATGAGTTTTTACAAATTCCTGGACAAAAAAATGGATACAAATTCACTTAGTTTTCCCAAGAAATTTAAAGTCTTTTGTAATAGAACGTTTCGGCAAAAAATCCTTGTAGGAATCTTTTTCTTCTGTATTAAAACCACAAACAATTTTATCATGTTTAGTTTTCCTAGATTTAGTTTTGTTCCTTCATTTATTCAAAATAAGTGAACAAAATATATTAACTGAACTCTGACTACTAGGAACTGTGCTAGAGATATAGCAGTGAGCAAGATAAACACGGTCCCTGCCCTCAACATTTACCCTGATCTCCAGATTATATTCTTTCATGGATAAGACCTTATAGATTGTAAAGGAATGAAAATGACTGAATCCCTCTCAAGAGTAAGAGAGTTTTTTTGCAGTTAGAATTCTGCCAGTTTTTCATATGAGAGAATGAGTGATAGTATTTAAATGAAAAACTCAAGATACCAATTTTTAAATGTTACTTATTGTTTTCTTTTCATAATTAATAGAATTATTTCTGTACTTAAAAAATTCTCAAGAAGCTCATCATTTGAGGTAATATAAACTATTTTTTTCATGTAATTAGACAGAAATGTTGATCTTTAAGACATTAGAAGAAGGATACTCATATTGCCTAAATATTAGCTTTATGAATAACTCCACAGCTTGGTACATTTATTTGCAAAACAAATCCTTTTCAGCCTCCTCTTTCCCACACACTATCTTGAACAGGGCAGATATGAATCTTGCTTTTGTATTTCTGTTTCAGAAATTCATAATTCGATGTTCAGTTTTCAAAAGACTACAACAAGCCAAGAATCGTCATGACAATAAGAAAAATAAAATTAAGGCTTCCTGACTGTTGGGTTAATGCTCTTTAAGGAACCATGTCATGTGATCATATTCTGGTTGTTTAGTTTCCATTGCCATTGTTACAAATTCTATTTCATGCCTGTGAATTATATTTTCTAAGTTTGCATGCACAAAATAATATTTATTACACACTGGTTGGTTTTCTGATTTCTTAAATTCATGCACGAACAGGTAGCTGCTTTGTTTCAACTATTTACGTAGTATATATGAAGTCACACATCTTGAACATTCACGTTTCGGAGCTTATTGAAGATGTTTACCCTCAAGACACATCCATGTCCTTAGTCCATAGGCCAGGTGATGTTAGGGTAAAAGTTTAGTCATGTTTTCATCCCCTGATATAACTATTTCATTCTTCAGTCATATGACAATATCTAAGATAAGCGATAGTAAATAAATAATGACTTTCAACTTCTGGGATTCCTCTGGCAAATCTTCCTAAAATCACTAATGTGAGAACAGAGGATATCAGAAAGAAGTAGTTTATGGGTTTTTTAACTGATGGCTCCAGCCTGAAATACAGCAAAATGTTGCTGACTGAAGTTCATTTAGACCAAATTAAACTGTAACTGAAAAGGTCTATCCTAGTCCACTGTAAATCAATCATTAATGTGATAATTAGAAAAAATATACACTAGGAGGAAGACAGTAAAAGCTTGCATTTTTTTCTGAAATAATTTTATGTATCTCCTTGTGAAACAACTGCAGTCATACAAATGCTAAATGTTAATTATATTAATAATTGATAAACTTCAACACCAAATAATACATGTTTATAATTAGGGACCATAAAGTTAATGTAGCTATAATTCAGTTTAGACTCACTGAGAAACTGTCCTTTTTTATGAGATAATTTTTTAGGAAGAAGACAGATTAATGATCATTGAGACAGAGAGCTTAGATGATGTCATTTAACTACAAACTTTTTAGGCTTTTGTGAACACACTATTATCTATTTAATTCTAAAATTTAAATAGAAAAAATTTTAAATGTAGAAATGGAATTATGTTTTACAGAAGAGTCACTTGACTCATATTTGACTCATAGTTTGATTCTGGTTCCAAGATGGGAAAGTGGATAAACTGGCTTAAAGCAATTCATTACAAAAATCTAGAACACACATTCATTACAATTTCATTATAAGGTATCAAGCTGTAGCACAATTTCACTATAAGGTATCAAGCTGTTGCATACAAATGGTGATTTGGATGTTATCCAGAAGAATATAGTTGCTAGAAGCATCTTGCTATACCCGTTTCATGTATAACATGCTCCCAAGTCAGAGCCTAAGGGCAGTATGACAAGAAAACTCTGGAATATAAGTCATCCACATGGCACACCTGGAATTTACATCATACGTCTTATCTTCCGAATGTGACATTTACGTTGCTGGTGGGGTTAATATACAATGATTAATGTGATCACTGGGGTTAGGTAATTCATTTTTGAATGATTAACTCTATGGTCAGTAGCATCTGCATGTTGTGCTCAGATGTTTGGGAAGAAAGAGACAAGGTGGAACTAAAAGCAGAAAAGGCTGAGAATCAAGGACACTGGGTGGAGCTAAGAACAAGAAGGGCTAAGAAGGTGACTAGGCATTAGGGTCTGAAGGATGCTCAAGTGTGACCCACCTTGAGAAACGCAAGTTACAGTATAACCTAACACACACACACACCCCTGAAACAAAGTTTCATGAAACTTTTACCTTTGTTTCCCCTATTTAAATAAGATGGAAGATATATCCTATTGTATTTATATTTTATTCTATTCTCTTTCATTAAAAAGTATTACTGGTCCTTACAAAATAAGTAGACTTGACTTCACTAATGAGTCATGATGTGGAGCTGAAAAAAAGTGACTAATTTCAATGAATGGTTCTTAATATAAACTACATGGATAGGTTTGAAAAGCTTATTAAAGTCACAAAATTATTTGAGGAGATGGTCCATATCCATCAGATTCTGAAATGGATTCATGACATTCCATTAAGATAAAAGCTAAAATACATACAACTATTTACAGTTAGAATAGTACATAGTACACACGTATTATACTAACAACTTTATATGCGTTATCTCATTTAATCCTTACAACAGCCTTTACAGATTGGTACAAATTGTATCCAGATAATTTCGTTGCATAGCGCTCAATGGGAGAAAATTATATTTTCCTTAAATTACTTAGTTGTTAAACAGCAAATAGGATTTTAATACAGGCATTTTGACTCCAGGCCATAATTTTTTCAAGGCTGTGAAATCCAGTAAACTTAACTTCCTCCCTCCCTCCCTCCCTCCCTTCCTTCCTTCCCACAAAAAGATTTATTCATAACCTGCTCTGTGCCATACACTGAGAACATAAATGTAACAAAGACTACCCTGACACCCTGTATAGCCCAATGAAAGATAAACAGAAGTCAAGGCTGAGGGACATTTCGAAACCACAATAAGAGTCAGAAAAGCAGAAATAGACATCAATTGACCTTGAAACTAGGGCAACTTCTTTAGACAGTGTCTTTTGTAAATTTCATCATCCAGTGGGAAACAATGCTAGATTTGGCAGGTCAAAATCTGTAACCTAGGAATCTGCCACACTTAGCATATCTCGAATTCTTGGTAGTAGACTGGTACATGCACCCTGGAGGGTCCTTTACTGGGACAAAGGTACATTCCCTTGAATGTTCACATGTTAACTCTAGGGTGCTGTTTGCATTATTGAGATTAAATGCTGGTTGTTACAACCCATTGAGAAATCTGCAGAGTCTCTAGTAGTATCTCAGTTGTGGGAAAAGGGCTCAGGTGGTACACAGCTGCAATTCTTTACCATAAGATTAATTTTATCAAAGGTCAAATTCTCCAGGTCTGGGTGTAACTCATGAAATTCACAGTGTGCCTGTCAACTTTTCTGACAATATGTATAATAAAGATTCAGAATTATAGCAAAACAGAGAACTCTTTACAAAGAGTCATTCAAGGCTAAATTGCTTTTTACAAAGGCTAAGAGAACTCAACCTATTAGCTCAGGGCTTAGTTCCTTTTTCCATTTCACACACATAAGTTTAGATAGAAACATCTTTGCAATAAATGGTGGCTAATGCTGGTTGTAATTATTAGGAATACGTGGAATGAAGGTGAAGCATCTCACAGTAATTTATTCTAGTTAGTGTTATCTGTTGAAACGTTTGGTGTGATTTTAAAGTCTTAAGATTTTAAGAAAATGTCAAAATATTTTGTAGAAACCAAGAGTCAATATGGGAAGCTACAACTACTTTCAATTATTCTGTAATTCTTTTGTAATTGTCTTTTCAGCCAGTTATGAGCCATATGGGAAAATATGTCTATTTGATTTATAGTCCCTTTATAGGGACTATAATTTTATTAGTCTCTTTGTCTAATTTTGATCCTTGTTTTATACACCATATTTTGCTTATTGAAACTTTGGCTGTTTCTGAAAATTAGTTAATCTTTAGAGAAGAAAACTTATCATTTAAATATATTCTTTCTAAAAGCTCTGAAGGCAATTTCAAAGGAAGTTTCTAGAAATAATGTCAATAAAGCTAGCATTTCTAGAGAAGATATGCAGCCTCCTAAAGGGATTGCTTTGAAGGGAAAGAATTTGTTTGAATATGTATAGGTTCTGACAATGTTGATAAAATTTCTTCTATGACAACATTACATTGTAAAACACTTAACAATATGCAAAGGAGAGAAAAAAAACTCTTCAACTCCATTGGGATATATTCTTAATACTGCTGTAATGTTCATTTTAGCAGAGTTGATATGACTTTCAAAAGAGCGTATAAACCTCCTCAGGGGTCTCCGGGTGAATGTTTCTGTCATACAAACAGAGGGACGAAGAGAATTGTTTGGGTGTAGAGTTTGATGAGGCTCTACAAACTCCGAAATTGGGACGATATCTCCTAGTTCCTTGGCCATCACATGAGTGATGATGCTTCTCTCATTCTGAGAACGTTACCAGATATCTCAAGCTTAATATGGCCAAAATATCTTCAACTCGTCCTTCCCATTCTTTTTCTTCTCAATCAATATACCCAGTTGCTGAAGTCAGGTATCTGGAATTACTCCCGTTTTCTAAACATACAACCCTGAATCTTCAGCAATTTATCCAAAATAGATGGTCTCAAATCCCACAACTTCTTTTCAAGACTATTTTTATGAGCCTACTTCAGCTCATTGTAACAGTTACCCCCTAACTTCCTTCTCCTTTTCCACCTCCTCTCCACAAAACAGTATTAACACAGCAGCAAAGGGATCCTCTTACCAGGTAAATCTTAAATCTAAGCATGTGGTTCTCTTGGAATTATCCTTTCAATTGCAGTTTATTTCACTTAGAATGAAATCTCAAGTCTTTGCCATGTCCTAGATGGCTCTGAATGATTACTCCCCTCCCCTCCTGTTTTTCCCTCCAGAATCATTTGAGCTCCAATTGCACTGATCCTCTATAAGTACTTTGAACAAACAAAGCTTTTCCTCGTTCCTCTGAATGTCTTCTTCTCATTGGTTGTGTTGAGATTCCCACTCATCACATTAACTGACATACCAACTTCTTGGAAAGCCCATTCTTCATCATCATATTTAAAGTATATTCTCCTAGGTTACCTTATATTCTGTGTATTTGTTTATTTTTTCCCCAGCATTAATTAGATTTTCTTTTTGTCTATTTCTGGATACTAGAAAGTAAACTCCATAAGGACAATAGTCATATTAGTCTATTTTATCATCATAGAACCAAAACACAGAATCTGGCATATTTAGATACTAAAACATTTGTTAAATGAGTATCACTGTTTCTTATCTATATTATTGCAAATGGTAAATGCCCCCCTACTCTGTGTTGTTGCTATATCCCCACCCTCTTCCTCTAACCAGGTTATCATTTTATGTTCTTCAAACTATTTATGTTTCCCTTAACATTTAGAATCAAGTCAGAGGTACTCAGATGAGAATGACACTCAAGACCCTCCAAAATTACCCAGGATTATCTCTGTTCTATCACACCTCTTCAACAATAATGCGTCTTGTGTTGCAATCATGTTGATCTATTGAACTAACTTGTTATCCAGTATAATAACATCCCAGATATTTCTCACCATTAACCCTGAAAATATGTTTACCTCAATTCACTGAAAAACTCAACCTATGTGATTGATGTAGAACCAAATTCCAAGAAGTAAGAACTCCCTGAACTTTGCAAGTCAGTGTAATTCCAGTCATTTTAACACGTCATCCTTGAACATCAAGTAGCTTCAAGGCAAAGGATTCAGTCTTGAGAGAAGGAAATGGCTCCTTTGGAAAAAGAGCCCATGTAGCCTGATGCAATTTCAGATCATGCCATGAATCTATAATACTAGGAAAGCCAAGCCCTGGAGAAGCAATTACTTGCTACATTTTACTCTCTCCTATTTTCTAGTACGATAGCAGGGCAGTTAAAAAGGTGATTTATATAGAACTACATTCTGGTAACCACAGGCAGGATTTACAGGAGAAATGCTAAAGGAACAACAATAAACTACAAGGAGAAGACCTTGGCTATTGGGAAGAAACAGCAGCACTTTAGCATCCTGTCACTCTGAGTTGGCGTTGCCCCTTATCAAATAAGGACGCGCACAGGAAAGCTACAAGTGTCAGCCCCCAGGAAGACAGTGGGCGTATTGCCTTGAAATATGGGAGAGTACTTCTCCTTTAAGACAATAATACATTGGACTTCTTCATTACTATTATTTCCTGGGCTAGGCTAGCAAACAATTTCTACATAAGAATATCTTATAATTAGACCATTGGCCTTCAGAAATGGAGCCACACTCAGTGGGGTTTACAAACTATCTGCCAATCCAAATTCTGTTTATAAATGATCTTGGAGCCAGATTTCAGTGAAGGACTGTCAATGGCAAGGCCACTTTCTGTCACTGATGATTTGGCTAAGTCATCCTTCTGTTTGCGGATTTCTGAAGCAAAAGCAAAGAATAACAAACGTGTCCATGAAACATTATGGAGTAGTAGGGAGAACATGAATTAGAGTCAGGGTTATAAATCCTCACATGGTTATTGTAGCTACCTAGTTGTGTAAATTTGATTTAAAAAAGAGCATTCAAGTTTTCAGGGCCTCCATTTCTTCATCTGTCCATGAAGGATTGTTTAGATGATCTTACCTATCTTTTCTTACTGTGAATTCTATGAGTCTATGATAAATGCAGTTAAATTGTTAGTGGAAAGGAAAGGAACAAGGTATAACACAGTAAGCGTAGTACTTATTAAACTTTTCCACTACATTTTCTCCTAGGCAGAAAATGGTAAATATCTCCCTCTGGAAGTTTCTCTGAAGTCTCTTGTTTTATTTTAAAAATTATGCAAATGCTGTATTTTCTCCATAAGGTATTCCTGTGCATTTTACTACAAAGTGCTGAATATAATTACTTGACATTAGAGTAAAAATCAATACAACAAACATTTTTACCATAATTATCCCATGACGTTGACTATCTCCTGGCACGCATCAGGTTAGTAAATGAAGTTTTAATCCAATGTTCATCACTTTTTAATTGAGTTTAGCTGGGGAACATACAAATATAGGTGGGGAAGAATATGTGTGTATGGGGAGAGGGTGTTGCAAGATAAAATCTGGAAGACTTTTGGCAAAGGACATGAATGAAGCAGCAGAGTCTACAACTGCAAATAAAATAAGATGAGGTGGATTTTAACTTCTATAGGCTTTATTATAGATGAAAGGGCCCTGATGTTCAAATCAAGCAAACCTCAAAATGAGTCTCCATTGGAACACTTTGTGCCAACTGTTTAAGGCACTGAGTTTTGAGTATAATCTTTTAAAAAATTATTCCAACAAAGGTTAAAATGCTTTATTAGAGATTTGTTTACCTAAAAAGCATTGTATATACAAACAATTTTTAGACTCCAACAACAATAAGAGTATACGTTTCATAATTTAAATGTATTGGGATGTGAAATGCGGAATTCAACTTTGTGCCAACTGTTTAAGGCACTGAGTTTTAGTTTCAGGTTAGTATCTTTGAAGGGAAATAGGAGCTGCCTTTTAGGAATGTTAACAATCAAGAAAATATAGAGAGGACTGTAATTCTACTCCTGAAAGTGACAAAAGGTGTCATAAGGAAAAGGAAGTACCTGACTCTTCAGCCAGAATTTTCCCCTCCTACATCAGGGATGAATTACATCATGGTATAATGCAAGGAGCAATTCAAGGAATAGGAATTTGTTCATTCTGGAGGAAAAAAAGAAACAAATGCTGAATCATAACTGTCTTTAATTGTGTAAATGGTTGCAAGTTTTCTTTCTTGAGGTTTGCATTTTCCAGCTATCTGCAGGCAGAGAGTAGACCAATTGACCTTTTGAGGTACTGTGGTCTGCCATTTTTCTGAATCACTGTGTAATAGCTGGTAGGTGTCCCCCAAACCCAGAGCATGACCCTAAAAAGGAATTGAAAATTAAGGGAAACATCCAGTTTTCTACTAAACAACGTACTGAATTTCCTCTCAATTTCTAGGGCTATCTTTGAGCTTTTCTTATCAATAGATTCATATGCACACTATTCTATAAAGAGCAGTTTGTTTGAAATTTTATTTATTTTACAATTTGAATTTATAAAACGATTTGTGAAACAAGGTCTGGAAATAACATGAAACCCTTTTCCAATTTATCAGTGGAAATTCAATTATTTTAACATCCTACTTCAAATGTCTAAAGAAGTAACTGAGTGAGACACAGGGTGATTATAGTGTTCCTGAGTTTATCAAGTTTCATGTAGATTAAAAAATTATAAAGGCTAGTAACCAAAACTCATTACATATACAATAAGAAGGGCCTCATTCTTTTAGGAACTAACCTCCATGATTGAAATGCAGGTTTCTTAGGACTTACCTTTACCCAGTGAATTATAAAGACCTGGAATCTTAATGTGTGCATGCAGTAATTAGTCGGACTATTCAATGCAACACTCTGATAGGGGTAAAATTTAATTATTTGAAGAATAATGTGAAAAAGTTTGCAAAACAAATATGCATGTCTCACATGAAATGCAGTAAAACAGACCTGGCTGTTTTATATTTCTACATATTCCTTCATAATTTATTTAGTACCTTATTTAGTACCTCAGCAGCACAACGTACGTGTTATTTCTTTCACTGCTGAATGACTCTTAATTACTTTATTTAATGGGAAACACTACTGTACACAAAATGAGTGTCATGAGGAGACAGGGCTATGGAACAAAGTGTAACATTCACTCTTTATTTCATGCACTATAAGTTTAAGGGTTTGGGCAGAGGGGATTTGAAAGACAAATTGTGGTGCTTTGTTCTGATATAGTTGCTTGTTCAAATTCAGCCTGAGTTGTTTATCAACGCTTTATATATTAATTCAGGGGCAAATTAGCAACGGAGCAATAGCTCTGTATCTGCTCATTAGTAGTCAGCAACTCACAAAAGACTCATCTTGGGGAGAGAGAGCTACTGGCTAAATTTTCTATAGGGCAGATTGGGAAAGCTCTAAGAACCAAGCTGCTGCATTCATTTTGGATCAAGCGCATTTCAGTGTTTGGAGAACCCCCAATGGTTGCGCGTAAACAGTCTTTTTGGTAAGAGAAAATTCAACAGAGCTGTTACGGCAGAGCCCCACCCGTGCGGTATAAACACCATGGGCCAAAGATATCTTCCTATGAAACATCCTTTTCTCTTCTAACCTCCGTTAGCGGTTTACTCAAGCAAGCACAGGCAAGAGCCCTGTGATGATTCCAAGGTTTTGTAACCTTTAGAGGATGTTTTAAATATCATTAAAAGGAAATCTTAAAAGGTCATCTTATCAGGCGACTCATCTTGGAACAAAGTCTGTTTTTCACTTTATTGTGGAGAACAGAAAATTAAATCTTTTTATATTCTCTCTCTCAGGTTTTAATCTCTGCATCTTTATTCATCTGTTCCTTTCTAATCTGAACAATTCAATCGGAGTTTTCTGGACACAGACCAGAGTTTTAAGAACAATTCTTTCCACTGCCCTTTCACCCCAACTCTAACCAAATAAATATCCCAAACCCACTTACATCCTTTCATCAAAAATCCATTTCAATATTAACCTACACCCTCTGAAAATAGAGGGCACCAAGTCACAAATCTTCCATGGCTGGGCCAGAGGAGGTCTATGAACTGCTGCAAGTGGCCTTGAAAGTTTATGGTTGACTACCTCAGTTTTCTTTAAGATTCTGTTCTTAACATGAAGTTTTGAATTTATAACAAAACTCTTTGCAGATTCACATTTTAGAAAAGCACGAAAAGGTACAATGACAAATTATGTGTATAATCATGAAACACCCTCTGAAAACCGTTTGGAATTTTTTAAGTAACAAAGCATAGAGGAGCCCAGATATTCGTCATCAGGGCAAACTTGTCTCCCACCGGCTTTCATTTAATGGCACGGTTCCCTACTTCCAGAGGGTGGCTGTAGGCTTCAGGACATGGTACTTAGTAAGCAATTATCCTCCCTTAATGATAGAAGTAAAACTTAGATCATGTGTGATTTCTTTGGGATGGCAAGATGGGCGTTTTCAGAAATGATGTGAGAAATGGCTTTTGATAGATGGGAGCTTGAAGTTCTAAGAACAGCTGTGTGGGTGAAGAGAATAAAAGGGCAGGCTGGTTCATAATCCTGAAAATACACATGTATCTACATAAAAAAGCAATAAAAACAAGGTGAGCAGATGAAGAGCATGCTGTTATGCTCCCCTTTAGTATGAAGACATGTGTTTTATAAAAAAAGAGAGAATGCAGCTTCCTTAAAAATGACATAATCATAGAATGACTATACAAAGCTCTGAAAATAGTTAGTTTCCTCATGAATAGTGATTTCATAGTAGTATAGCTCTCCTGGGTTTACTGCAGGGCAGGTAATTGATTTGTTTCCTCCAGAGCCTTGCCTCTCGAGCACAGTCCAGACCACCACCAGTACAGGCATCTCTGGAAACCTTGTAGGAAATTCAGAATCTCGGGTCCCACTCCACAATGGAATCCGACTCTGCATTTTATCAATATCCGTAGTGATTCATGTGCATATTAGAGTGGGACAAACACTAGTCCAGGAAATTCTCTATCTCTCTTGCATTTGGGGATGGAGGTGGTTAAACCCAGCTGCCCTGCATGAAACACTTGGTTCTAGCACTGAAAACACTTGGTTTTCAGTTATTGAGGAGGGATCTGGCTTCTCATTCTTAAAATGTTTCAAAGATTGTTCCATAATCCTCAGGGAGACTAAGAAGTACAGCTGGTTCAGCTAAAAGGTGCTATCGAGGCCTGCTTCATACTTTCATTATCCTTTCTGTAACTTCAAGTTAAGGGCAGGATAGTCAGACACCTTCTGTGGTTTAGTCACACATGCCATTGAGTATCTGGGGGTTTGTATAAAGTAAATATGATAATATATCTGAAAGCACCTAGCACACAGTAGGCCCTCAAATAGATGTGTGTTATTTGTGGGATAATTATTGTACTCATTCTAAATTATTGCAAAACAGCACTTTAAACATTCAGCATTCCTATGAGCAGGATGTGGACTTCACAAGTCCAAGGTAGAGGATTTTCGTATTGCTCTTTATTTATAGTCAAAGGGTACATGGAAGAAGGGCAGATTTATGGGCGTGGGACCTGTGCCATCATACAGGGTCCTGTGTTTACAATGGCCTTACACTTGTTTTAAAGCTCAGCTATGACTGTCTTGACATTTAAAAATAATTTCTGTACAAGAGGCTCAGCATTTTCATTTTGAAAATTACATAGCTGGACCTGTGTGGAAGAGATCTAGTGGTAAGCAGATCTTTTAAAATTTAACCAGAAATCCTGGCCTTAACTTCTCCCGTTGCAAACACAACAGATGGGAGAATTCTTCAGAAATCGCTTGTACTACAAAATCCTCAGTGTCTTTAAGCTTCAAAAGTTCACAAAACTCAAACACAAAAGTTTTTTTTTTTTTTCACAGCAATTATAGAAAAATAGTGGGTGATGTCAAGATATACATACTATATGCATTAGCCTTCCCCAGTGTTGGTTTGACCACATCAGTGGATCCGTTTCTGGCAAAGTCTGACTGCCAAGAAATATATTTAGTAAGTTCCCAAGACTACTCCAAATCATGTGAACATTGTGTCAGGGTTGACAGAGGGCTGTGCAACCCTCTCCTTCTCATCAATGAAAGTAAAAAATGTTAGTTAACAATTTCAGCCAATCTAATACGCTCTAAGACATCACAGGGGAAATGGAAGATTTATTATAGAATCTGTTTCCCTCAACTTAATATGCTATGGATATTATCAAAGTCCTTAAGACAGTGATTCAGTAGCTGTTGTTTTATTGCATTCTTAACCATGTAAGAGAAACATTCAGAATATTATGAACTGCTTTGCATGACCAGCATGGTGTTCTGAGATGATTAACCTGCTGAAAACCAAGGTCAAATCTAAGCCTAAGTAGGAAAGCGTCCCACAAAGAGTCAGATTTCCTTTGTGTAACAGACAACTAGGCAGTGTACGTGTGACTCCTTAGAGGGTACACCAATTAACTGGTCAGTTACTTGTTTTTGTCTTTGCTGTTGTTCTTGTTTTGTTTTGCTTTTACGAAGGCAGTTTAATCGTGAAAGCCAACCAGATCTTTGGAAGTCTGGCAGACTGACGGTATCAGACACTAGTTCCAACTGTGAAGGAATTTTTCCACTTGGTGTTTGGAGGAGTTGCTGGCCATATTTAATGTTAACTGTTAAATTTTCCTAGTCTTCTTGAGGATGTGGCTGAGTGAATAAACTACTGGAAACCATATAACTCTGGAGAGCTGGGAGTAAAGACGAGAAAATTGTGGGAAGCCCAAACAGAAGTGAAACGGCAGAAGAAAACAAAGCAAAAGGACTGTGAAGATTATGCTGCAGCTCAGCTTTGGACTTCTGCAAACAAAAGATGAGAGGCAAATTAATCTCTTGTGCTGGGATCAGAGGTACTATAAATTAGGTTGGAAAACTAGAAGTGCCATAACCAAGGACCCTGTAAATAGAAAATGTAGCAACACCATTAAAAACCTTTCTATGTACTTGCAAATGGAAGAAATGCCTGGATAATTTTATCTCTGTGTGGTATCCTGTTGCCTGGGACTTTGCTTATACATGTAATGAAAGATTGCTGGTTCTAAGAACCTCTGAAAAGCAAATAAATCTAAAACAGGTAAGTTATAAAATCATCAGGAGGCTGGTGTCACCATCCCCTCTTCATCCTGCAGTCTATGCTATTTTAGATTTTATCTACAATTTTCCATCTTTCTATACTGCTTTCCCCTTGATTCTGAATTATATTTGATCACAGTGTATCCTTCAATTAAATTTCTCAGATATTATAGACATATGAACAATAAGTTTTCTGGAGTGTAGATCTAATCATGCAATCATCAACAGCTCTATGCCTCCTACAGAAGAAAAAAACTCTACATTGCTTAGACTGGTATTAAATGCAGTCCTTAGTCTAGGCTTAATATTTCTTTAACCTTATTTGTCACTATTTTCTTTCAGATAGTCTAAGCAACAGTCAAACAGACCTACTTCCCTTTTCCTGTCTGGGACTAGTGTTTTCTTAATGTCCATGCCATTGTTTCTACTGCTTCCTTTGTCTGAATTCCTCTTCCTCCATCTTACCCATTTCACCCCTACTCATGCTTTGTCCAAAACAAACAGTACAGCCTCTGTGGAACCTTGCCTATTTAGTCTCCGAGGTGAGAGCAATATTCCTTCACCCTTATTTTGAAATCCCATTATCTGTATCCCTTTTAAAAAATGTATCATGTTTGACTTATATTTTAGTCACACACATGTCTTATTTACCACATCGAGAGTAATCTTGTATACACTAAAAAGTGCCTTAAGCATAGAATCCACTGAATAAATAATGAAAGAATGAATTTAATGAATGAATATTTACCTGGGATAAAGGGACAAACAGATAAATAATAACATGGTTTATGACAGAGTGGATGGAACTAGAAAATAAAATTGAAAGTCTGTAGGTTTCTTATCCTATAGATATTTTACATTGAATATTCAGTAATATTCAATGAATACTCAGAAATATTCAATGTTATCCTTAAGATTGCACTAATGTCTCAGTAAAACTGGAAAAAAACATTTTTCTGAAAAAGATTGCATTAATGGAGTGATGACAGTGGGAATGGCAAGGTAGAACCTCTGAAAACCTCACCTTCATAAAAGCAATGACAACACTGACAAAAATGATCAAAATACACTCTTACAGAAGTCTGGAAATTAACCAAAGGCTTGCAACAACGTGGAGAGCATTTATTCAAAGAAAAAAATGGTTGAATCTCCAGAAGAAAAGTGAGGTTTACATGTTTTTAACTCACCTATTCCCATTCTGTTCTCCCCAGCTTCATAAGATTCTTTAAAACCAACAGCCCTGTAATCACAGTGAAAGCTAGCAGCCTGACAGGAATGCAGGGTTAGTTTAACATTTGAAAATTAATCACTGTAATACATAATATCTATAAATAAGGGAGCAGAACACATGATCATCTCAACAGATGAGGAAAAATATTTGGAAAAATCCAACACTCTTTCATGATGAAAATATCCTTCAAACTAGGAATAGAAGGGAACTTGCTCAACCTAATAAATGGAATCTATGAAAAACCTATATCTAACATCATCCTTAATGGTGAAATACTGAATGCTTTCCCCTAAGATCAGGAAAAAGATATTTTACTGGAGTTTCTAGTCAGGGCAATTAGATAAGAAAAAGAAATAAAAGGCATCTAGACTGGAAATGAAGAAGTAAATCTATCTGTATTTGAAGATGACATGATCCTGTATATAGAAAACCCTAAGGAATACACACACACACACACACACAGCCAATAAATGAGTTCTGATGATTGAAGGAAATAAGATTAATATGTGAAAATCAATCATATTTCTATGTACTAGCAATAAACAATCCAAAAACAAAATTAGGAAAACAATTCCATTTATAATAGCTTCACAAAGAATAAAATATTTAGGAATAGACCTAACAAAAGAAGCATAAGACTTGTACACTGAAAACTCCAAAACACCGTAGAAAGAAATTAAACACCTAAGTGAATGGAAAGACATCCTGTGTTTGTATGGCTAAAATGACAAAATTCCCCAAATTAATCTACAGATTCAACACAATCTCTATCAGGATCCCAGCTGGCTGCTTTGCAGAAAATGACAAGCTGTCCTAAAATTCATATAGAAATTCAAGAGACCTAAGGTAGTAAAAACAATCTTGAAGAACTAGTTGTGACTCGCACTTTCTGATTTTAAAACTTACTACAAATCTACAATAATCAAAACAGTGAGGTACCGGCATAAAGATAGGTAGATGTAGATCAATGGAACAGAATTAAGAGTCCAGAAATAAATAAAGTCTGATATTTACAGTCAATTGATTTTCCACAAGAATGCCATGGCAATTCAACTGGGAAATAATGATCTTTTCAATGAGTAGTGGGACAACTGGATATCCACAAGCAGATGAAGAATGAAGCTGGACCCCTATGGACATTATATACAAAAATTAACTCAATGTGGATCAAATATCTAAACAGAAGAGTTAAAACAGTACAACTCACATAAGAAAACACAGGTATAAATCTTCATGATCTTAGATCAGGCAATGGTTTCTTAGATATAACACCAAAAGCACAGACAATGAAAGAAAAAAATAGATAAATTGGATTCATCAAAATTAAAAATTGTGTGCTTCAAAGGACCCTATCAAGGGAGTGAAAAGACAGTCCGTGGAATGGGAGAAAATATTTGCAAATCATATATCTAATAAGGAACTTGTATCTATAATACGTAAATAATGCTCACAACACAATAAAGACAAAAAACTCAATTAAAAATGGGCAAAGGATTTTTTTTTTTTTTTTTTTTTCCCGTTGCGGAGCACAGGCTCCGGACGCACAGGCTCAGCGGCCACGGCTCACGGGCCCAGCCGCTCCGCGGTATGTGGGATCCTCCTGGACCGGTGCACGAACCCGTGTCCCCTGCATCGGCAGGCGGACCCCCAACCACTGCGCCACCAGGGAAGCCCATTGGCAAAGGATTTGAATAATTATTTCTCCAAAGAAGATACACAAATGGCCAATAAGCATGGGAAAAGAAGCTCAGCATCATTGACCGTAAGGAAAATGAAAATCAATACCACTTCACACCTAGTATGATGGTTCTAAGAAAAGATAAATAATAAGTGCTGATGTGGATTTGTGGAATTGGAACGCTTATACTTGCTAGTAGAAATGTAAAATGTTGCAGTCAGTTTGAAAAACAATTTGGCAGTCCCTCAAAAAGTTTGACATTGAGTTACTATACAACACATCAATTCCGTTCTTAATTATATACCCAGGAGAACAGAAAAGATATGTCCCCACAAAAATGTTAATACCAGAATTAATCATAAAAGCCAAAAACTGGAAACAAGCCAAATGTCTATCAATTGATGAATGGGTAAACGAAATGTGGTATACTCATATAATGGAATATTATTCAGCCATAAAACTGAATGATGTACTAATATAGGCTACAACACGGATAAACCTTAACAACATTATGCTGGGTGAAAGATGCTAGATACTAAAGGCCACATATGGTATGACTCCATTTATATGAAATGTCCAGAATAGGCAAATCCATAGAGACAAAATAGAGTAGTGGTTGCCAGGACCTTGAGGGAGGCACGAGTGAGGAGTGACAGATAATGGTCTAGAGTTTCTTTTGGGGGTAATAAAGACATTCTGAAATTAGATAATGGTTGTGCAACTGTTTCAGCCATTGACAAATGTCACATGGGGGTCAAAATTGCCCTGCTGAGGACCACTGATGAGACCTGTATGTATTGTAAAAGATCTCAAGGAAGTATTATTAAATGACTATAATAATAAAAATGTAGAACAAAAAACTGCACTGATGTCATTTCAAAAATTGCTTGCAGTTCAGGAGAAGAGCAAATTTCAAACGGATAGAGTAGGAATCATCTGCAAAATAATTTTCCTATATGAATAATAGGTAGTAATATTCTACCTATGTCAAGGTATGCTAGAATTAGATTAAAAGGTCACTTTTATGAATTTTTTTAATAATTGTTAGATGAAAGATGATGCACCATAAAAAGATATTTTTCCTGTTACATTCTGTACTTGACCCAGTACTAAGAAGTATTCACTCTGTTTTCCACAATGATTAAAGCATAAATATATAAATAAAAACAAATCAAACTTTTGCATATTCCAGACAAGAAAATGCAAGGAGCACCTGTTTCTACTTTAATTGCCAGAGAGAACTTTGAATCTAAATTGGATCCTCTGAAAGAAGAGATACCACCTTAGTTTAAAAATACCAAGGTAATGGGCTTCCCTGGTGGCGCAGTGGTTGCGCGTCCGCCTGCCGATGCAGGGGAACCGGGTTCGCGCCCCGGTCCGGGAAGATCCCACATGCCGCGGAGCGGCTGGGCCCGTGAGCCATGGCCGCTGAGCCTGCGCGTCCGGAGCCTGTGCTCCGCAACGGGAGAGGCCGCAGCAGAGGGAGGCCCGCGTACCGCAAAAAAAAAAAAAAAAACCAAGGTAAAAAGACAAAGAGGTAAAGCATCCTTATCAAGTTTCACTTAATAAGAATAACAGTAATCAGAATAATAGCACATAATACTTACAGAATAATAGTAATCTTTTACATTTTAGAATTCAATAAATGTCAGGCCTTGCACTGCCCATTTTAAATTGCATTTAATGACATGATCCTATTAGGTGTGGCTCAAGGGATCACTCCCTTTTACAGCTATGGAAACTGGGTTTAATAAGATTCAGGACAAACAGGCAAGAAGTGATAAGAATGGGTCCTGAATTCGGGCTTATTTAATTACAAAGCCCATATATTATACCAGCTTCCCACTCAATTTTTAAAAATTTCTTAAATCGTAAGAATCAGTGTACGACAAAGGGTATGACTTATTTTGCATGTCTTATTACATAGAGCTGAATCTTCCACTCCATCTCTGCCGGTAGAGATAAAATTCACTATGATGAACATTTTGCAAGTATGTTTTCACACGACAGGGACCAGAGAAACTTTCAACACCGGGATTTGTTGTGGGTCTGGAGAAGGCCAGGATATGATGTCTGGCTCTACCCAAAAAGTCAGCACAGGAAGTGAAAGCCAGGGATACTTAATAGGTGTGGAGCCAAGATTGAACCTATGCCTATCTCACTGATGACCACTTGTTCTTTCCATGGCATCGTGCTGCTTATCACAACCCTGCAAAACAGATAAAACACCTCAACTACAGGACTGGGCACCAGCCTCAAACCCTAACTGTGCACTCAGAGTGTGGTATAGAACTCAGGACCACACTCACTCTCAGAAAAGCAGACAGCCTGACTCTTGGAAACGGTCTGGCCTGGGGCTTTGACACATGAGCAGTCCACCTGGGATATTTGAGAAGCTGTTCTTAGAAGGAACACCCATCATAGTCTCCTTCTGGGTTGAGGAGCTGTAAAAGGTGCTTCCATGTTTGCTATTATATTTGAACTTCAATGGGAACCCATTAAATAGTAATCCAGATTCTATTATGCTTTAATTTTGTACATGAAGAGATTCAAAGAATTTAAGTAAATTCAAATAGGTCACATGTCAATGAGTGGGAAAACGTAGGTCTTCTAGTTCCATATGTAGGTAGTGTTCTCTCTGTTATACCAGGCTCATATGTAGACTACATCATTTTTTTCCAGGAAATGTTTTGCTCTATTATTTCTTTGTAGGTTAATAATTGAATCTCTCACACAATTTGTGTTGAGTTCATTCTTATCTCTCTCTCAGGAGTATAGGGAACATTTCAATAGATTTCTAAAAGTAATATTTACTCTTGCAAACTGTTTCTGAATCTGAGTATTTATTTCTATCTGCTCTACTTTATTTCAAGAATTCCTCTAAAATGTTTCCATAGAAACAACTGGAGAAGAAAATGATGAGCTTTGTAACATTCTCAGTGGATGTCTTTCTGAATTTTGGGCATTCATTCCTCAAAAGATTTGAGATGTTTGTTCTTTGAGGCAGGATAAATTTCTAAAGGGGATTCTCTTTACATATCTACTAGTGTTTTAGGTTAGAAACTCATACTCTATAATTTTAATGAAATATTCCAAAGACTGGAAAATATTCAAGCTCCATATTGTAGCTTAAGAGGGGTGCCCTCATCTATGTTATCTGCATCAATCCCTCTCTCTGCTCAGCATTTTCACAATTTCCTAATGCTGAGGTTGGGTCATGGGGCCCAGGAATATTGGATACATGACTGCAGGAAGCACATGCATCTGAAGTGGGATGACCAAGAAGAAAACAAACAAGAAAAATGTACACAAACCCTTGATGGTGTACTTGTAGAAAAGAGGTAACAGAGAGATGAATCCCAACACCAGGAATTTTGACACATTTAGAGGATCATTGAGGTCCAATATTTTTCCATGATAATACATTTAACACCCATGATTTCTCTAAAATGAGGAAATCTGATAAATGTAGAGGATGTTGAAATTTCCCCTTATTGCTGTTTATATGACTTTATTATTTACATCTGTACCACAAAAGACTTGAAGTGGAGGCCATAATTCTGTCAGTAGGAATGGAGCTCTACAGCTTTTGTTCAGTGCATAGGGAACAGCAATAACGAATGCTGTCTGCTGCCGAGAGTCCTAAATTATATGCTCTTTTCTTCACTGGACAGTTTTTTTTGTTTTTTTTTTTTTGCGGTACGCGGGCCTCTCACTGCTGTGGCCTCTCCCGTTGTGGAGCACAGGCTCCGGACGCGCAGGCTCAGCGGCCATGGCTCACGAGCCCAGCCGCTCCGCGGCATGTGGGATCTTCCCGGACCGGGGCACGAACCCGTGTCCCCTGCATCGGCAGGCGGACTCTCAACCACTGCGCCACCAGGGAAGCCCACTGGACAGTTTTATATTGGAAAATTTTCTTTATCTACCTCTTCAAGGTGAGCAAATTGCAAAAATCACTGAATGGATTTCTATATTGGCCTCGGACGTGAGCAGGGGACCTGTAAATTAGCTAAGTGAGGAGGGGTTCTGTGTTCCAAGGGATACTAAGGTTCACTGCTTGTGAGAAGTTTTTTTTTTTTTAACATCTTTATTGGAGTATAATTGCTTTATAATGGTGTGTTAGTTTCTGCTTTATAACAAAGTGAATCAGCTATACATATACATATA